>NW_026080249.1:4193-9811 GCF_006386435.1 Epinephelus moara | reverse complement strand
TTTAGTGTAGAAGGTTTTGACTTTTACACTACAGTCCCCATACTTTCTTGTAACTGTTACCCCAAGATATGGAAATTTTTCATGGCACACTTTAAATGGGTAAGACTCAAATGTTAATAGTTTTGCTTGTTCACTGACAGGGAAAAGAAGGCTTTTAGAGGCGTTAATTTTGTAACCAGATATTGTCCCAAAATCTGAAATAACACTCATCACTGCTGGGATAGAGACAGCTGGATCAGATAAATACAACAGAAGGTCGTCCGCGTAGAGCGTCAATTTGTGCACCCGCTCACCCCTTGTGATGCCATATACACGTTCAGCACTTCTTATTGTGGCAGCAAGAGGCTCAATAGCAAGATCGAACAAAAAAGGGGAGAGTGGACACCCCTGTCTAGTCCGTCTCTGTAGATGGAAGCGCTGGGATAATACATTATTTGTGCGAACAACTGCTTGGGGGGCTGCACATAGAACTTTTATCCATGAGCAGAAGGTGGCACCAAATCCGAATTTTTCTAGCACTTTAAATAGGTATTCATATTCTATCCTATCAAAGGCTTTTTGGGCATCTAAAGAAATCACGACCTCGGCTATGCCGCTTGCTTTTGGAGAGTAAATTATGTTATACAGGCGTCGGAGGTTACCATATAATTGTCGACCAGTGATAAATCTGGATTGGTCCGAGTGCACAATCTTGTGGATGACAGAGTCCAGTCTCGTTGCTAATAGTTTTGTTAAAATTAATTAATTAATTAATTTTATAATCTACCCCAAGCAGACTGATTGGCCTATAATTCTCACACTTCAAAGGGTCCCTGTCTCTTTTTGGGATGACTGAGATTACCGCTTCTGTCATCGTGAGAGGTAGGGAGCCTCGCTGTAATGCCTCCATAAATACTTCGCACAACAGCGGAGCGAGTTTCACTGCAAATTTTTTATAAAACTCGATAGGAAACCCATCGGGTCCTGGGGCTTTACCGCTTTTTATTTTACTGATTGCTCCTTGTATATCCGCTACTGAGATGTCCTTGTCTAAGGTCCTTTTATCCTCGGTTGCTAGAGTTGGCATTGCAACTTTACACAGAAACTGTTCAATTTTTTCTTTTTCTGCCACCTCTGATGTGTATAACTGCTCATAAAATCTTTTAAACTGAGTATTTATTTCCCTTTGGTCAATAGTTGTAGTGCCATTTATAGTTTGAATCCCTGAAATATATGCCTCTGCCTCTGCCTCTGCCTGTCTTAGCTGGTGAGACAGTAACCTATGTGCACGCTCTCCAAATTCATAGTGTTTAAATCGCGATTTTAGGTGAAGCCCCTCTGCCTTGCCTGTGGATAGAATGTCAGATTCAGTTTGCCATTTAACCCTTTCTTTATATAAATTTGTTGAGGGTGTTACTGCATGTCATCTATTTCTCTTATCATCGTGGATAATTCATCTAAACGTTGTGACTTCTTTTTGTTCAAGCTTGCTGTGTATGAAATTGTTTGCCCCCTGAGATATGCCTTCATGGCCTCCCACAGGTTACCCTTACTGGTATCCGGTGTATCGTTAATTTCCAAGAAATGCTCTATTTGATCAGACAGAAATTAGACAAATTCCTCATTTGATAATAAAAGGGGATTCATCCTCCACATACATCTAGGAGATACCCTATCTGAGAAACAAAGGGATAGTACCACTGCACTATGGTCTGAGATTACAATTTCACCAAAATCACAGGAGTTAACTATGGGCAGGAGTCTCTTATCTAAAAGGAAAAAATCGATCCTCGAATATGATTGGTGTGCAGGTGAGAAAAATGTATATAGCTTAGAGTGAGGGTTTTTAAGTCTCCACGGATCCACTATTCCATAGGTCTGAAGGAAGGAATTAACATATTTTGCCGAATTAGACAAAGATCTGTTGGCTGGGCCAGAGCGGTCTAGAGAGGGATGTTAAAATCACCACCCAGAATCAGCTGGTGGTCATTCAACTCTGGAGGCATACCAAAAAACTCTCTAAAGAGCCCCACATTGTCCCAGTTTGGTACATAAATATTCGCTAGAATAACTGGTACATTAAAGAACTTGCCCTGCACAACCACAAAACGGCCATTCTTGTCCGATATCACTTTAGATTTTGTGAATTGAACATTTCTGTGTATAAGTATGGCCGTGCCTCGGCTTTTCGCATTAAAGTTAGAGTGAAAGATATGCTGAAATCCCCCCTTTTTAAGTCTGGTGTGGTCACAATTTTTTAAGTGTGTTTCCTGTAAATATAGTACTTCAGATTTCAGTTTCTTAAGGTGCAGGGAAATCTTATTGCGCTTTACCGGGTGGTTAGCACCCCGTATGTTCCAGCTTGTAAAGACCGTTTCAGGACATTTATTTAGGTCTGACATAGGGGGTTATGAATGATATTTAACTGTGAAAGGCCTGCATCTGAAGGCAAAGATGTTATATTTGCATATATCGAGCTAAACATGATACAAATTGCCATAACATAAAAACAAAAACACATAAAACAGAACCCCCAAGCCAGTCTCTCCCCTCCCCGCCCCCCGCATGCCTCTCCCCAACTGAGAGGCTGCATGACCACCTAACAGCGTTTTGGCATCTAACATACCAAAAAGAAGTACTACCCATAACAGTTAACTCTATACCAAGCCTCTCTGAACAATCTGAAACTTATCCAAGACCTTGTCAATGTGTGGAATGTGCAGTGAAAATATTGATTTCAAAATATCTGGGGGGTATTCCATCAAGCAGGCTAAAGGCAAATCCAGGCTTAAATGGCCAAGTCTGGCTAATGTGAGCCAGAGTTCTGTTCCATCAAAGTGGCTAAGATTAGCCTCACATCGGTAACCATGGAAACCATGGCTCTGGCTAAGCCTGATACCTCGAGCTAAACTCCAGTTTCCGTTCCATCAAACTGAGCCACAACTCCGTTCCATCAAGGTGGTTAACCTGAATCCCAGCCTAGTAACCATGGTAATTTATGCTGCCGGGCAATCCTGGTCTGTAGCAGGATTAAGGTGAGGATTAGCTCCATCTATGATCGAAAAATGTTCAATAGACAAGAACAAACACCTAAAAGACAGTTCTGCCTGTGCTTTACACACTCACAACTGTCATGTAATGATAAAATAATATGTAGATCATAAAATATATAACATAATTAATAAAAAAATTAACTATTAAAAAACTAATTAAAATGTAATAAAAAATAAGATAATTAAAAAAACCCCACTTACAACAGTAAAGCCAAAATCAATTTAATAAAAACAAAACTATAATAAAATGAAACTGAGGCATTAAAAAAAAGATTGTACATGAATATGTGATTGCCCTCCCATCCCCACCCCACTCTGTTTCCAATTGGCTAGCAAATTCACAGCCAATTAAGGTCAACTGACAATGGCCAGAGAAGGAGAGGGACACACCCAGAGAGACACAGAGACAGAGCAAGAGAGAGTAAATTAGGAAATAATGGCATGCCCCTTCAACGAGGATCCTGTTGATGAGGAGGCCCACATTGTTCAGAGGGCCTTCCAACCACCACCAGCCCCAAGGGTCTTCCAGGACAGGACAGACAGACTCCTATCTGTGGGAGAGGTATCAGTTCAGCAGGCAAAGCATAGTGTATCTATGCAGTTTGCTGGAACCACACATTATAAAGGTCACACGCCGCAGCCAGTCTCTGACCACTGTGCAGCCAGTCTGTATTGCACTGAGGTTCTTTGCTAGCGGTACATTTCTGTATAGTGTTGGTGATGCTGAGAGACTTAGTAAGGCAACTGTTTGCAGAGAGGTAAAAAGGGTGTATTTTATATTCATTTTGATTATTTCTAGCATCACCATACATTATGCATTGGGCTTGATTTGTTCACATTAACATATAGTTATCTTTTATATTTATGAATTAACCATGACACAAAGCAACCACATTAAAATGGGACACACACCATTGTGGTTTGTCTGTTCCTCATCCTGTAGCACATGCCATACATTTAAGGGGATTTTCCTTATTTTGATATAATCAGGGATAGAGCTTACAATTGACTCCCAAATGATGAGAAATAGATAACTGATTCACTATCACTTGCATTCACTTAATAGTTTTCCTCATCTCCACTGAATTGATGGATTTGCTAAATGGAATTTTCTACAATCAATAGATAAATATAATGTGATTATTTCCTATAAACTGATCATTTCGGAAATGTCATAATCTACAATCAATTATGTGATAAATGCGATGATTGACATAAAATAGTTTGATTAAATGCATCATCTGAAATTTACATAGGAATCAGTAGATAAATGTGATAAATAGTCTATCACTAATATTAATTTACACATTTGGTGAATTTCATTAGGCATACTTGAATTGTTAGATTTAATAGGTGTTCTTATCTACATATATTTTGTCCCTTTGATGCAGGATTTATAGAACATGATATTATGCTGAAATGCTGAATTTTTTTTGTCACTTACACATTTAGCCTGTTGGCAATATTCCGTCACGCCACCTCCCTTGCTTTATTAATTGCTGCAGTATTGCCTTTTTCTTAATTATGTCCTTACAGTCCTCATACACTTCCATAAGGAGCGTTTGCTCCGCCATAGAAAAAGCCTCCACTCACTCCTTTCCTTTGCTTTTTGACATTTTGCAACATTTTTGGCACTCGACTAGTTTGGGCTTTTTATTTTCCCTGGGCGCGTGCATGAGTTGAGGCTTAACAGGTGAGGCTTGAATTAGCGTCAACTGGAGCCAGCTGATTGCACTTGATGGAATGGGTTGGCGCTAGATTGGGAGTTGCCGTTTAGTCAAACTTAAAGATTACACCTTAGTCTGGATATTCTTAGCTACGTTGATGGAATACCCCCCTGGTCTGTATGCTCCCCTTTATGCTATACATATACCCGTCAATAAACATAAAAGGGTGATTTAAATAAAGACAGAGAGAAAAAAAGAAGTGGACAAGTAACATCAAAAGATTAAAGTACCGTAAAACTCGGAATATAAGTCGCACTGGCATATAAGTCGCAGTCTATTTTTTAAGGTCTCAAACAGGGAAAACAAGGTTTTATATTACTATTTGTTAATAAAAACGTTATACAAGTTATTCCTACACTTTCCCTTTATTTTAAATTTGAAACACATTCAAAACACAATAACCTCTTAAGCAGCTTTGGTTACTTTTCAGATTGCAATTTTCCAAACAACCTCTTCAGGAAATAAAATTACGGTATAACAACATCGGTCAGCTTTCAGTAAAAATGTAGTGTAAAAATAAATAAAATCCTATTGTCTGTCCTGTTTATTGCTTGGGCACTGTTATTTACATGACAACACCTGAACATAACACACACAGCCACACACTGGCTGTTTGTTTCTACCTCTCCCCTCGCTGGAAGTCTCGGACCTCCAGCCGCCCGCCTCCGCCTTGATTGAATGCTGAAAATAAAATAAAAGAGGGAGACAGGTTTTTCCTATTTTATCTTATTTTGTTTTATTTCTCCCTCTCCTCTTGCTAGAAGCGTCGGACCTCCCGCTCCCGTCTCAAACACGGAGGTCTCCCTCTCCACAGCTGAGCACCCACGGCGCATGCCCGGCCTGTTAAATAGCCTGTAAC
>NW_026080249.1:0-3424 GCF_006386435.1 Epinephelus moara | reverse complement strand
AAGCCTCCCGTTGTCGGATACGACATGAAACTACTCCAATTAGCTCAGTCATGTTGTAACTAAGACATCCGCTGGAGAAAATATTTTTTTCACGGGCCACTTTGTGAGTTTAGTGAGTTATTACAGACACGGCTAACGGCTAACAGCTAACGGTTAGCCCAGCTTATCTACGATAATCATGTTATTAATTACACACAGAGAAAATACTAATGTTTGTTCAGTCATTGTGTTTACAGACTTTACGAACATCAGATTAGTCTAAACGGTGATATAGTGACGTGAAAAAAATGTGATATATACATATATATAGCTAAACTCAGCAAGGTAAACAACAAGGCAATTCCCGTTTACACAGTGGTAAGAGTGCTGGACCGGAAGTGTCGCACAAAAAAACGGAAGCTGGCTGCGTTCTGTTTTGCCTCCGTGTTTTCGTGAAAAATAAGGTGGATACACCAAGTTTTACGGTAAGTGTGTAAATAAGCAGTCAGAGAAGGCATACTGTCCAGTTATCTAGTTGGTCCCGTAATGTCTTAAAGTTATAGTTGGTAATCCTGTTCAGAAACACTTCTTGTTATATTGGGTGAAATGGTCCTTCCATCCTGAGAGTAGTCAATACATAATGTGTTCAGAAAAAGGAATGAAAAAAATCCGACCTCTGTGGCAGCTACAGGCCTGTAAAAACTCTGACCAATCCCTGCCATTCGGTGCGAATGGAAAGAACCAATCAGATGCCTTCATGTCTTCCTCCTGTCTGCAGCGTCCGATGTGCGCGGTAGAGTACCGGGGCCGCCTCCATGTCCAAAGTCAGCTGTAACAGCCGGGCCATAAACTCCACCGGGAGTTTACCATCCTCCCGCCCCTCTTTGATGCCGATGATTCTTAAATTACAACACCGTGAGCAAGCTTCCAAGTCGTCATTTCGTGTTTTGAGAATGTCAATCTGTTTCTTCATCGTGGCAATGTCTTTTTACAGACCTGTAATTGAGTCGGAGTGGACATTGGTCGCCGCCTCCAGCAAGGCCACCTGTGTTCCCAGCTGTAGGTTATCGGCTTTAGCAGCCTCGGTAGCATGTTGCAGTTCTTTACGTACCTGGTCAATCATCGCATTTTGACTCTCTGTCATCTTTTGGCCAGTAGCTCGCCTTTCAGCTTTTCAATTGCACAGAGGATAGCTGACTCCTCAGGCTGTGTCGCCTGTGCGTTAGCATTATTAGCAAGTAAGCTACACTTAGCGTTGGGACCATGGTTGGGACTCTTTTTCTTGCTCATTTTTCTTCCTTTCTGGGGTGAAAAAGTCGTGACCATGTTTCCATCGTTGCGTAGTTTCAGATATGTAACTACTCGTACCTAAAACTTGGTGGAGAGATAAGTTGAGTCAATAATTTCAGCAATTCAGATGCGGAGCTCAGCAAGGACACGTCTTCACATATCGCCGCCGGAACCGAAAGTCCTCCATGTCGGTCTGTCTCCATGTCTATCTCCATATCCGTCTGTCTCCATGTCTTTCTCCATGTCTGTCTGTCTGTCTGTCTTTCTCCATGTCTGTCTGTCTGTCTGTCTGTCTGTCTGTCTGTCTATCTGTCTGTCTGATTGTCTCCATGTCTATCTGTCTGTCTGTCTGTTTGTTTGTCTGTCTCTATGTTTGTCTGTCTGTCTGTCTCCATGACTGTCTGTCTGTCTCCATGACTGTCTGTCTGTCTCCATGTCTCCATGTCTCCATGTCTGTCTCCAAGTGTCTTTCTGTCTGTTTCCATGTCTGTCTGTATGTCTGTCTCCATGTCTATCTGTCTTTCTGTCTGTTTCCATGTCTGTCTGTATGTCTGTCTCCATGTCTATCTGTCTGTCTGTCTGTCTGTCCATGTCTGTCTTTAGGTCTGTCTCAATGTCTGTCTGTCTCCATGTCTGTTTGTATCCATGTCTGTCTGTATGTCTGTCTGTCTGTCTGTCTCCATGTCTGTCTGTCTCCATGTCTGTCTGTCTCCATTTTGGACAGTAGCTCGCCTTTCAGCTTTTCAATTGCGCAGAGGATAGCTGACTCCTCAGGCTGTGTTGCCTGTGCGTTAGCGTTATTAGCAAGTAAGCTAGCGTCGCCGGAACCGAAGGTCCTCCATGTCTGTCTCCATGTCTATCTCCATGTCTATCTGTCTGTCTATCTGTCTGACTGTCTGTGTCCATGTCTGTCTGTGTCCATGTCTGTCTGTGTCCATGTCTGTCTGTCTCCATGTCTGCCTGTCTCTATGTCTGTCTGTCTGTCCATGTCTGTCTTTATGTCTGTCTCCATGTCTGTCTGTCTGTCTGTCTGTCTGTCTGTCTCCATGTCTGTCTGTATGTCTGTCTGTCTGTCTGTCTATCTATCTACATGTCTCCATGTCTGTCTGTCTGTGTCCGTGTCTGTTTGTATCCATGCCTGGTTGTATCTCTGTCTGTCTCCCTCCATGTCTGTCTGTCTGGTTGTCTACATGTCTCCATGTCTGTTTGTCTGTCTCCGTGTCCGTCTGTCTGTCTGTTTGTCTCCATCTCTGTCTGTCTCCAAGTGTTTGTCTGTCAGTCTCCATGTCTGTCTGTCTGTTTCCATGTATGTCTGTATGTCTGTCTCCATGTCTGTCTGTCTATCTCCATGTCTGTCTGTCTGTCTCCATGTTTGTCTGTCTCCATGTCTGTTTGTCTGTCTCCAGGTCTGTTTCTCTGTCTCCATGTGTATGTCTGTCTGTCTTCATAACTGACTGTCTGTCTGTCTGTCCGTCTGTCTGTCTGTCTGTTTGTCTGTCTATCCCCATGTCTGTCTGACTATCTGTCTGTCTCCATGTCTGTCTGTGTGTCTCCACATGTCTGTCTGTCTGTCTGTCTGTCTCCATGTCGCTGTCTGTCATCAAGGGTCTGTCTGTCTGTCTCCATGTCTGTCTGTCTTTCTGTCTCCAGGTCTGTTTGTCTGTCTCCATGTGTGTATGTCTCTCTGCCTGCCATGTCTTCATGTCTGTCTATCTGTCATCAAGTGTCTGCTCCATTTCTGTCTGTCTGTCTGTCTGTCTGTCTCCATGACTGTATGTCTGTCTCCATGTCTGTCTGTGTGTCTCTATGTCTGCCTGTCTTTCTGTCTCCATGTCTGTCTGTCTGTCTGTCTCCAGGTCTATCTATATGTCTGTCTGGGTGTGTGTCTGTCTGTCTGTCTGTCAGTCTTGTTGTCTCCATGTCTGTCTGTCTCCAAGTCTGTCTGTTTGTATCCATGTCTGTCTGTCTGTCTGTCTGTCTGTCTGCATGTCTGTCTGTGTCCATGTCTGTCTGTCTGTCTACATGTCTCCATGTCTGTTTGTCTGTCTGTCTGTCTCCGTGTCTGTTTGTATCCATGTCTGGTTGTATGTCTGTCTGTCTCCATGTCTGTCTGACTGTCTCTCTGTCTCCATGTCTGTCTGTATGTCTTCACGTG
>NW_026080248.1:0-2667 GCF_006386435.1 Epinephelus moara | reverse complement strand
CACAAATGGAGCCGACTAATAAAAAGCACAAAGGTTTTAGGTTTGAAGCATCAAACAAATGGAATGATCTACAAAACTCCCTACAACTCCTCTTATCATGTAACAAATTAAATACCACAGTAATAGACATATAAAGATGAATGCAACATAATGTTTTTAAATGGGTCTCATGGTTTTATCTTGGGTATATATTATTTGTTTTATTGTATTTGTATTATTTTATGTACTTGTACTCAGGACTCACCTGATGACCAGCTGATTGTGGTGGGCTGGTCTGGGCCAAAGTTCAGGGCTGATTTTATATCTCAGTCCAGCCCTGCTGCATGGTATACCTTTAACACGGTAATTCTGACCATTTGCTGTGAAGTTGTTGGTGAAGGTTTGTTGAAGCTCCTTAATTGAGCTGCCATTATATTTCACTGTTAATTTCTGGTTTGGGTTTTGTTTTGACCTATGTCACTTGTTTTGCTCTCAGTGATCAAATCACGTCACAATTCACTGACTCCAATATTCATAGTAAATGACATATAAAATTAACCTGGAAATCCAGATGCCCCGCCCTTTGCAGTTTGAATTTGCACTGCATGGGAATCTGGCCCTAGCCTCGCGTCACCAGGCTCTTCACGTAAGGCGAAGAGCCTGGTTTCCATTCACTCTGAATTTTGTCTGGATTCTGGTTCCGGTCTAGAGAGCGGATCTGGAATTCACCAAAGTAAAAGTGTTCACCAAGGTAAAACTTTAAATTCTGGCGCACCATCGATTTCCGTCTCCGGTTTCTCCACGTTGGAAAGTTGAATTGGAAAAAAAAGAAGAGTGAAGACTGTCGCCACGATAGATGCATTTTAATCATTTAAACATGGACGTACAACAGTCTGCTTTAGAAGAGGTTCTTTAAGAAACTTGGTTGATAGAGCATGCTACATGGTGAGCATCACGCAGTTTTCCTCTCTCTTTCGGCCCCACCGCCCCAAACTTTATTGAAAAAATGCATTTACAAACTAGGATCAAGTGCCTATTAAATAAAACAGACAACTGAAACAGACAATAACTTGTAATACAATTAAATACAATAAAAGAAAAAGGTTAACTTAATGGCTTGGGGCTTTTCTTGTAAATTATATTCTTTAAATTAAAAAGTTTCACCGCATTTTTATTAACATGGTGCTTTTATTTTGACAGAAAGGTGCATCCATCGAATTCCGGATCCTGTCTCTCTCGCCCTGGTTCCGGTTGCTTACCAAAACGGCCACTAAACGGCCCTGGTCAGCAAACCAGTGGGGCTTAGTGCAATGAATACGTCACCTTGTTTTTGCTCTGATTGGCCATCGTGCTATCCAATTGCGTGCGGCGGCATTTGAAATGCCTCAGTTAGGGCTGCCCCTTGGGTAGGAAGGGTGTATCGGTGAGGGCCAGACTCAAAATCTTTCTAGGGGTGTATCGGTGAGGGCCAGACTCAAAATCTTTCTAGATTTGAGTCTGGATTTCCAGGCTAATAATGTAAATGATACATAAATAGGCTGTCATTTTATTTTATTCATTTTGTCTTTTTTTTTTAATCTTGTACTGAATTATATTATTTTACTATGTTAGTCTTGGTCTTTCCAGTCACTGGGTCTCATTCATGAAAAGTGAGTAAATCTGTGTGTAGATTTGCACATAAAAGCCTACTCTACTAAAAACCTACTCCGGATTCAGGAACACCGGGGGAAACTCAGATTTGATCATAAACACGCGTGTATGTTCATGAATGCCAATCCATTGTAAAGTGACAGCGCGCTCCCGGTAATCAGCAATTAGCATAAATCCCCGCCCATGAATAGCCAATGACCACCATATAAGGAGGTGTAGGTGCATCCTGTCGACCTGTCAGTCATGGCGCAAACAAAGAAAGAGAGAAAAAGAAAAAAGAATGTTTCTGAAGCGGAGATGGAAATAATTTTGGGTGAAGTGGACTTAAGAAAAAACATTTTATTTTCTTCAGAGCGGTCAGGAGCAGGAGTAGATTTTGTTAGTAGCTACGAAAAGATCGGAGCTGCTAAAATATTGACGAATGCGGACATGCACGTAAATTTCCATCTGCTCACGTTTCATGAATGAGACCCAGTGTGTTCTGTTTGCTTTACATTAAAAACTTTGGTTCACGTCACAGTCTGTTTCCTGTCGTTGATTTATCTGAAGCGGTCGTAGCACCTTTACACTACCACTCCTTTATAGTCTGGTAGTGTGATGGTGTTGACACAGGCTACAGTAATGACACATTAACACAGTGCAGCAGTGTGTGTACAGTCAGTGTTGAACCATGTGACCTTTGACCTGCTTATTAACAGACTGTAGATCACACTAGTTCAGAAAATGCGCTTAAATTTCTCTGTCATACAGGCTTCAGTGTGAGTCAGTGGGAAACAGAATGAATATTTGTTAAGTGTAGTGCAACCATACCCAACGATCTGATGACCTCACCTGCGCATAAAGTTGCTGTAAGCCTTGAAAACAGTCAGCTGAGATTAAAGGTGAAGTGTGTCAGATTTTGGAGGATTTGTGGCGTCTAGTGGTGAATTTCAGATTGCAACCAGCTAAAAACTTCTGCTGGCCAAAATTCCTTCACTGTTCATTGTTCAGGTAGTTTTTAACGGGAGCTGAAGTATCAGCAGAGGTCTCTTCCTCTCC
>NW_026080247.1:0-1023 GCF_006386435.1 Epinephelus moara | reverse complement strand
TATGTTTCACAGACATGCTTTAAATGTTATTTATAGTTTTAGTTGGCTCGCTGCACCGTGACAAGTCATTAACTCTTTTTCTGTTTGTTGCTATAGGAACAGAGAGGAAGAGAGGAACTTATAAGTCACCACCGTGACAAATCCTTCACATCTGGATCTTTAAAAATTCATCAAAGAGTTCAAACTGGAGAGAAACCACACAGCTGCGACCAATGTGAGAAAACATTTTTGCGCTGCAGTGCCCTCAAAGCCCATCAACGCATTCACATTGAAGGGGAACTGTCCAGTTTTTTTCAAAGTGGGAAGGATTTCACCGAGTCAGGGACCTCAAAAAAACAAGAAGTTGACACAGCAGAGAAACTGTTTAGCTGTGATCAATGTGAGAAAGCTTTCACCACTTTACGTAGCTTAAAACGTCACCACTGTGTTCACACTGCAGAGAAGTCGCACTGCTGTGACCAATGTGGGAAAACTTTTTCGCAACGCACGTCCCTTGAAACTCACCAAAGAATTCACACAGGAGAGAAGCCATACAGCTGTGATCAATGTGGCAAAGCTTTCATACAGTTAGGTAACTTGAAAACCCATGAACGCCGTCACACAGGAGAGAAACCGTACAGCTGTGATCAATGTGGCAAAGCTTTCACACAGTTAGGTAGCTTGAAAACCCATGAACGCAGTCACACAGGAGAGAAACCGTACAGCTGTGATCAATGTGGCAAAGCTTTCACGCAGTTAGGTAGCTTGAAAACCCATGAACGCAGTCACACAGGAGAAAAACTGTACAGCTGTGATCAATGTGGCAAAGCGTTCACGCAGTCAAATCACTTGAAAACCCATCAACGCAGTCACACAGGAGAGAAACCGTATTGGTGTGAACAATGTGGCAAAACTTTCACACAGTTAGATAGCTTGAAAACCCATCAACGCAGTCACACAGGAGAGAAACCGTACTGGTGTGAACAATGTGGCAAAGCTTTCACACAGTCAGGTAGCTTGAAAACCCATCAACGCAGTCACACA
>NW_026080246.1:0-2308 GCF_006386435.1 Epinephelus moara | reverse complement strand
CTTTGAGTCCAGCTCATGAAAAATGGGAGCAAAAGCAAAAGTTTTGCGTTTATATTTTTGTTCAGTGTATATATAGGCTGTAGAATTTGAAATGTATTCCACTACAGATTACTGAATACATGCCCTAAATTGTAATTTGCACCTTATTCCATTAGATTACTCAAAGTAAGTAAAGTATTCTAAATACTTTGGATTACTTTTGGAATACTTCAATACTACATTTAATATTTCATGTATATGTTGCAGATAATACTTCTGTACTTTTACTACAATACAAATTTGATGCAGAACTTTACTTCTAACTGAGGATTTGTTGATTTTGTTACTTTTACTGAAAGGAATAGTTCAACATTTTCATGAATAAGCTCATATTTGTATCTTTGCTGAGATCAATGAGAAGTTTGAATTCAGTAACACCTGTAAGCTAAATATGAAGCTACAGTCATAAGCTAACAGCTTCATAGTTAACAAAAATGAGGAGTCAGTAAAAGATCAGAGTTCTTCTTTCATCACTGCTCACTGGTTTGTCAAACTGTCTTTTCTGGTCTTCCAGAACCAGAGGAGGAACCCGGGACAGAGGAACTTCCCGAATCAGCTGCAGATCTTCCAGAACCATCAGGTTAGTAGCTATCTCTTTCTCTCTTTTACACACACACACACACACACACACACACACACACACACACACACACACACACAGGTCATTTTATTAGGTCATTTTTGGTACTAGACAAAAGGGTGGTTTATGGGGACACCTGTTTCAGAATCTTTATTGTATTTGTACAAGTACAATGAAATTGTATGCATTCCCGTTCTTAACTAACCTGTCCTTGTCCTAGAGAGACAGAAAAAAAAACCTTGACTGTTTTTTTCCTTCTTTTGGAGATATGAAGACCTCACATTTCAAAGGACTGTGGGGACAGGCTGGGAGTGGGCGTTTCCTTACATAGGGATGACTTATGAGGACACCCCTGTTTTAACTGGACATTACCCATACACACACACAAATTTAGCAAAACCCTTGCTTATGAGGACCACACTGGTTTATCTGGACATAACGCGCACACACACACACACACAGACACACAGACAAACACACACACACACACACACACACACACACACACATAGCAAGACCCTTGGCTATGAAGACCACACTGGTTTATCTGGACATTAGCCATACATACACACAAACATAGCACGACTCTTGTTTATTAGGACCACACTGGTTTATCTGGACATTACACACACACACACACACACACACACACACACACATTCGTTTATCTGGGCATTAACTGATAACTGATGACGATTCCAGTTAGTTTTCCAGCCGCCACTGTGCCATCCGACATTTACTCTAAATGTGATGCAAACAAGATGAAAACTGAACAACCAATCAGCGATCAGGGCCTCTCTGATTGGCTTTAGAAGCAGCCAATCACTTGTCAGAATCTCCCTGATTGACAGGGATGTGTTCAGCATAACAGCAGCGCTTATTCATACACAAATGTGTATGCAACTGTAATACTTGGTGCCGGCACTAGAGGGAGATTATAAACACTGAGCATGCACAGATATGCAAAAAGTCAGGTGTAACGCACTTATGGGGACATACCAAGAAAACGCAGATTTGAGTTAGTTACGACGTTCTAAATGCTTCTATATTGTTTGACTTGTGAGGACATGGGCACTGTCCTCATAAGTAACTGATGTCCTCATAAGGTCAGTGCAAATACTAGTGAAATGTCCTCATATACCAACACACACACACACACACACACACACAGCAAGTCCCTTGGCTATGAAGACCACACTGACTTTTCAAAATAACCTTACAATGTACCTAAAGCACTTGTTTTTACATTGAGTTCATTTAGTTTGGGCAACAACAGCACATGGTTAGGTTTATATAAAATCATTATGGCTTGGTGTAAGATAAGTACTGTTCTTACTAACATGATATAACATCACGTGACAAATGTGACACACAAACAAGAAAACTACATTGTTTTGAAGATAACTCCATTGACTTTTGGTTTCACTCAGGAAACTTACAACAGTCTTCTAAGTGAAAGTCCAGTGTTTGTTTGACCCACCCACCTCCCCACCCACCCTATAGTGACTTTTCTCCCTCTTTATACTACAATTGTTGCTAACAGTGTTACAAACTGCCGCCATCTGGTGCATTTCATAACACTGGAAACATGCTTTTCTGCATTGGTATCATACATGGACGTCCACTGACAAAGCTGTGGCATGTGAAAACTTTGGATGTTGGCTGAAGAATCAAGAATCATATACATAT
>NW_026080245.1:0-1761 GCF_006386435.1 Epinephelus moara | reverse complement strand
AGTCAGGTAACCCTTACTGAAAGTTTCCCAACAGCCAGCACCACTTCATTCCCACTTTCAGAAATTTCCTCAGCAGTGGGGTCAAGCTCATTACCCGCCACTTCAACTTTGCCAACAATCACAAGTTCACCACAAAGCACTGCAACTTTAGCACCTGTCACTGAGACCTTGGCAACAACAGAGACAACTTCAGTGCAAGCGACTACATCAGCGTTAGTCAGTGAGACTTCGTCTCCGCATCAAACCACTTCCACGCTTGCAACTTTGACGCCCGTCAGCACAAGTGTGACACAAGTAAAATCATCTTCAACACCACTGGCAGCAACTTCAGAGTCACTCAAGACATCTTCGTCACCAGTCACTTCATCTCCAATAACTCAAACTTTACCCCCACTTTCTTCAAGTCAGGTACCCCTAACTGAAATTTTGCCAACAGTCGGCACCACTTCATTTCCACTTTCAGAAACTTCCTCAGCAGTGGTGTCAAGCTTAATATTAGCCACTTCAACTTTGCCAGCAATCACGAGTTCACCACAAAGCACTGCAACTTCAGCACCTGTCACTGAGACCTTGGCAACAACAGAGACAACTTCAGTGCAACCGACTACATCAGCGTTAGTAAGTGAGACTTCATCTCCGCATCAAACAACTTCAACGCTTGCAACTTTGACACCTGTCAGCACAAGTGTGACACAAGTAAAATCATCTTCAACACCAATGGTAGCAACCTCAGAGTCATTCAAGACATCTCCACTGGCAATAATGACAACTTTACCCCCAATGAATGCAACACTATCTGTCACTGAGACTTCATCATCCATTACTTCCACCGAGGTTCCATCAACTTCTCATGTTCCTGGAACATCTGCTGCACGAACAACTAAAAGTTCTGCTTTGGAAATTATTACAACAGTTGCAGCACTACAGGAGCCAAAGTTGAAGTTGGGATTCAAAGTTTTTGAAAATTTTACAGCCAAAGTTGAAGTTGGGATTCAAAGTTTTTGAAAATTTTACAGAAGAACTTCTAAACAAATCCTCACCACAATTCAAGAGTTTCTCCAACAGAGTAACTACAGCTGTAAGTACATTGAGTGCTGTGTCATGTAAGAAATTTAACTTAAGATCACAGTTTAATTTCATACTTAGGATGACCACACCAAGATTTAATTCATACGTTTAACATTGTCCTGAACATATTAAGTGAACCATTTTCTTCCTTTGCCAGGACCACTTTGAAACTATCTGCATTGTTATGGTAACTTTTTTTCTTTTAATTTACAGTTGGATGAACTCTATACAAATGAATATGGTGCAATCTTCAATCGATCTGTTGTGAAATCTTTGAGGTACACAATGTTGCTGTTTGTTTTTTTTTTTACACTTTCAAAAGCATTTGGTTAATTTGTCTTATCCACTGGTTGAATATATTTCACAAGTACTCTGAGATACTATTCTGAAAAGCCCCGCCAAAGCCTGTTATCATGGCGTGCCTATGTTTTTGTTTTGTATTGTTTTGTTTGTTTTTATGTTTTAATCTTTGCTTTCTACTGCAGTTATAGAGTACATTAAAATTTTATTTCAGTACAATGTTCACATGCCCATGTGCAAGTATTTTATGTCACTCCTTTGCATACTAGTTTTGAAGTGATCCCTTCTTACCCCCTCACTGATTCAGAAATGCCAGCCAAAATCCAATTTTCTTTCTGGCCAAAAATGCCTCAAGTTCAGCCAAGGCTTCAGCATTGTTCATTAGTCATTTGA
>NW_026080244.1:0-1141 GCF_006386435.1 Epinephelus moara | reverse complement strand
GTGCGTGATTTTTAGGTCTTCATGAGACGAACACGCCACTTTTGGTTTCATGTTTCTACTACGTTCCTACAGGCCATGGCGGCCATTTTTGTGTGCCTAGGTGGCGCTAGAGAGCCCATTTTGGCACTTTAGGGGTTAATGTCATGATTTTCTAAAATTTTTCACCGGTTCTGATGTGCATGCCAATTTTGGTGAGTTTTTGAGCATGTTTAGGGGGTCAAATTCCAGTTCAAAGAGGCGGCGGGAGAAAGAATAATAATAAAGAATAAACGGAGCAAAAACACTTCGGCGAGGACTGGTCTGTGAGAATAAACGCAGCAAAAAGTATAGGGGGGGTCCTCGCCTTGGCGAGGACTGGTCTGTGAGTAGTCCACTACTGTTGGAGTCGGTCCACAATAAACGCACGCAGCGAAGTCAAGAGGGTCCTCGCCTTTGGCGAGGACTGCTCCTTGAGCAGTCCTCTGCCTCTAGGCTCGGTCCCTAATAAAGAATAAACACACCAAAAACAATAGTGCCTTCGGCGAGGACTGGTCTGTGAGAATAAACGCAGCAAAAAGTATAGGGGGGGTCCTCGCCTTCGGCGAGGACTGGTCTGTGAGTAAAAAACAAAACAAAACAAAACAAAACAAAACAAAAACAAAAACAAGAGGGTCCTCGCCTTCGCCTCTGCCTCTAGGCTCGGTCCCTAAAATTTAAAGCTGCAAGCAGCGATGAACGGGCCCTCGCACCTTCACGCAACTCGGAGGGGCTGGCAGGACGCCTTCTGATGCGTCGGATAATTTTTGTTAAAGTTAGACATCGCATGCACGAGTGACTTGGCATATCCCTGATACAGTGCTGGAATGACATATTTCACATTTTGTATCACTTCCTCTTTCCACTAGAGGGAGTTGGAGAGCGCAGTAATTATACATCATGTTTTTGTACATCAAATATACACCACAGCATTTAACTTTCAGATAAATCAAAAGATAAGTGTTTGAGACCTACTTCCTGTCACCACTAGCTAACACTATGAGTATCAGGAGATATGGTCATATAAATGTTTTCAGGGCAGAACTAATATGAATCATCTGAAGTTTGATGGAGATCAGAACATTTACGGCTACAATATAGCAATTTCCTGTTTCATGGCGAGACA
>NW_026080243.1:0-1533 GCF_006386435.1 Epinephelus moara | reverse complement strand
TTGTCTCAGGCTGTGTTCAGCAGAGGAGGAGAACATCTGACCCAGACTGGGGATATTGTCAAATGGTTGAAAGAACACTTTGAGGAGCTTCTGAACCTGGCCAACATATCCTCAGTGGAGGGCGCAAAGTCTGAAGAGCCGGGGGAACCCTTGCCCATATCCCTGGCAGAGGTTGCTGAGGTAGACAAAAGCTCCCCAGCACGAAGGTGCCAGGTGTTGATGAGATTTGCCCTGAGATGCTTAATGCTTTGAACATTGTTGGGCTGTCTTAGCAGAAACGAGTTGTCAATGTTGTGTGGAGGTTGAGGACGTTGCCTGTGGAGTTGTTGACCGGGCCAGTGGTTCCCATTTAAAAAAAAATAAAAACAGAGACTGGCAAGTGTGCTCCAACTAGAGGGGTATCACACTTCTCAGCCTCCCGGTAAAAAAACCCAAAAAACTCCAGGGTGCTGGAAGGGAGGCTCTGATTGATTGTTGAACCTTGAATTCAGGAGGAGCAAAGTGGATTCAGCCCTGGCCATGGATCAGTGGACCAGTAGACCAGCTCTTTACCCTTACAGGGCTGCTGGAGGGGTCCTAGGAGTTTGCCCATCCAGTCTACATGTGTTTTCTAGACTAGGAGAAGGCTTACAACCTTTTCCCATTGGGAGTCATGTGGGGGGTAATACGTGAATACAGGGTACTTGGGTCATTGCTATCTGGTCCTTGTGTAAGGAAAGTGCAAACTGTGGAACTTTAGGGAACTCATAATTGCATCCTTGCTCTTTGTAGATATTAAGTTCAGTTGGCTTCATCACACCATGACCTCCAGCATGCACTGGGGTAGTTTGGTAGCCTAGTGTGAAGCTGTTTGGATGAATGTAGTGTGAGATGGACAGGCAGCTTGGCGAAGTGTCTGCAGTGAAGTGAGCGCCAGGCCTGACTGTTGTGGGGAAGAAGGAGCTGAGCCACAAGGCAAAGCTTTTGGTTTAAAGGTCCATCTATAATCCCAGCCCTCACCTATGGTCATGAGCTTTGGGTAGTGACCAAAAGAATGAGATCATGGATACAGGTGGCCAAAATTAGGTTCCTACGTAGGGTGGTTCTTAGCGCAGAGAGGGGCTAATTTAGGTGGTTCGGGCATCTGATCAGGATCCTCCTTGATTTCTCACACTCAAGGTTTTCTGGGCACGTCCAACTCATAGGAGGTTGCGGGATAGACCCAGAACCTCTGCTGTAGTAATGAAATATGCTGCCCATGACTTTATTTTCTGGTATTATTTATTCTCTATTAATGCATTCTTGAGATATCACATTCACAAGAATGGGAGGAATGCACTGCAAGATGAAATACCCCAAAACATAAGACCGCAGTTGTCTGTTGCTGTCGCCGGCGCAGAGGCCTTAAAAGTTAAAAAAAAACAAAAAAAACACACACACACACGTACACACAAAGTTTAACACCTGTGGGTTCAGGCCTCCAGAGTTTGATGTTGACATGACACCAGCTCTTGGTGGAAGAGTTAATGAGATCCATTGAGGGTGATGAAATGT
>NW_026080242.1:0-1007 GCF_006386435.1 Epinephelus moara | reverse complement strand
CAGAACACCAGGCCAAAGACTGATGATTGACATGGTGGTTGTGTCATCAGATCTGCAGCCAAGTGTCCAGGACACTCGGCCTGTTAGATGCCTCAGGTAGGGAAAGCAAGGCTTGTCTCAACAGACGAAACCACGTTGGCCTGTAATGCTTGCAAGAATGCAGGACAGGGAGTAGTTTGCTCCATGGAAGATACTGCACATCTCCAAATGTGGAATGTAGAATGTAACAGTCTACAGCACACAGAGACACTAAGGTTTTCCTCAAATTTTAAGTTCATTTGAAAGAAAGGGGCTTCATAACTTCATTGCAGTGCCACGTCAAAGTAAAAACAAAACTATGTCAATATATATTATGTATAGTGTGAACAGAAAGAGGACTGAGGCCCCATCAGAGCTGAACTTGACCAGAAAGAGAAACGGAGTCCTCTTTCCAATGAACTGACAGTGTGAACACGAAAAGAACTGAGTCCGTGAAGGGTAAAACCTTCTCCTGTGTCCTGTCTCGACTAATGACAGAGTTTCGCCCCAAGAACAACAATCATTATGACAGTACAGAAAGTGCTCGGAACACACCTGAGCAGTAACTCAGCCCATCAGGGAAGTGCACGCGGGGAATGGAGACCTGGTAGTTCTTTGCTAGTACAGTCTGACCATAATGGACTCTGCAGACACTGCAAATTCACCACAAAATTTTTTCCTTCCACAACAATCACATATTGTTGGGTTTAGGCAACAAAAACACGTGGTTGGGTTTAGGAAAAAAGAACAGACTTGGGCTTTAGAATCTTATCGGACACAACCACCATTCTCTGGGTTGAAAGTCAGGTGTTTGTTGGACCCATTTAGCAACACTCCCGCCCGCCCCACTCGGACTTCCGCCACCTTAACTTTTGTCCTTATCCTGCCGCATCTTCCCCTGTTACATGCATTGTCTGTTTTCAAAATACAGTTTATTACAGTATGTATAGTTTGAATGCAGTCTAAAATAAAAGCACTACATCAGTAGC
>NW_026080241.1:0-1331 GCF_006386435.1 Epinephelus moara | reverse complement strand
TCAGCGTGAGACACTTTACAAACAGCACCCCATAAGGAACTGTAACCAAATAACGGCCTGGTGCAGAGCAGTGCAAAAAAAAAAAAAAAAAAAAAGCCTTGAGCAAATAGCCGCCTGGTTCTTTTAAATGCCTGGGGTCAAAATCGTTTTTGTGAAATAAACGCCTGGGCTACTATTTGGAAAAATACGGTATACACATATGATTATTGTCACATATGTATACTATCAATTACTTTCATTAATGTTGTTGTAGGCTACTGTCATTACCATCTGTCCTGCATCTCTCTCTGTCTCTCTCTCTGTCTCATTGTGTCATATGGATTACTGTTAATTTATTATGTTGATCTGTTCTGTACGACATCTATTGCACGTCTGTCCATCCTGGAAGAGGGATCCCTCCTCAGTTGCTCTTCCTGAGGTTTCTACCGTTTTTTTCCCCCGTTGAAGGGTTTTTTTGGGGGAGTTTTTCCTTATCTGCGAGGGTCCTATGGACAGAGGGACGTCGTATGCTGTAAAGCCCTGTGAGGCAAATTGTGATTTGTGATATTGGGCTTTATAAATAAAATTGATTGATTGATTGATTGATTGATTGATTGATTGATTGATTGATTGATTGATTGACCAGTGTCATGTCATCAATGTAAGCCCCAACTGGTGGAAGATGCACCCCATTCTGCCGGCTCTTCCCACCTACTACCCACTTGGAAGCCCTGATGATTACTTCCATTGCCATAGTAAATGCTAATGGAGAAATGGTACACCCTGCCATAATACTTATTTCTAGCCTCTGCCAACCTGTTGTGAAACCTGCCGTGCTTAGACACAACCTAAGATCCTGAAAATATGCTTTCACTAAGTTAACAACTACCTGTGGCACTTAGAAGTAGTCAAATGCACTCCAAATGAGGCTATGTGGTACTGAACCAAACGCATTTGCAAAATCTATAAATATTACATGCAGGTCCCTTTTTCTAAATCTTTGCTGCCTGAATCTGGTGTCAGATCATGTATTAAGCTATTCCTTTCCAAGTAGCTAGCTAATCTATGCGGGAACTGCCCATTGGTTCAACAGCCCATTGTTCCGACCATATTAAACCCATTGTTCCGAAGTCCCTTTGTTCCGAAATCATCATGATGCCCTGTGGTTAAGGTCTGGTTAGGTTTAGGCACAAAAACCATTTGGTTAGGGTCAGGAAAAGATCATGGTGTGGGTTAAAATGAAAAAGGAAGTGGCAAACACAGCGGCAGTAGCTCAGTCCATAGGGACTTGGGTTGGGAACCGGAGGGTCGCCTGTTAAAGTCCCCGTCCGGACCAAAATATGGAGCGTGGA
>NW_026080240.1:0-1089 GCF_006386435.1 Epinephelus moara | reverse complement strand
ACTGGGGCCCTTTCAGCTGCCTGGAAGTTCACCAGGGGATTGGTGTCAGGTGGTTCTGGTGGGTTCTGAACGTTTATAACAGTGGGCTCGGTAGCGCTGGGGTGCTCAATTTGGCATTGTTCCCTTCTCGTCTCATCTGCCTGGGTAGTGCAAGGTTGCATTCGGTCAGCCTGTGGACACTCTCTGATCCTCTGAGTGTTGTCTCCTTCGTCCATCCACATGTACAAGACCTGAGAATTTTCTCTTCTGCCGTTTCCGTTCCGTTCCTTTCCCTAATGTCTGTCCTGATTGGTCCTTCTTTCATCCCACCTCTCGGAGGACCACTGGGCAGTTTTTTGTTTTTCATGCTCATAGTTGGGTTGGGTTGGCCCTACGTGGGCCTGTGGGAAGGGTCACTAGCCCGCCCACCCCAGGTGCAGTCTTCCCTGCTTCCAGTCAGACTCTCCTGACAGTCCTCCAGTCTTCCCTGGACTCCAACTGATCTTTTCCAGTAGTCACTGGTTTCCCAGAAAGCTAGTTTGTTGACAGGATTGGAGTTGGTACCTGCGAGGCATCCCTGCCTGTCCTACCTCCGCCTGTGCCTAAGAGCCAGGCGCAGGGTCTGTAGCTGGAAGTTGTCCTACACTGGTGATCCTCCCCATTGCTCACTAGGAAGTGGCCACGGGCTCTACATGGCAGTGGCGTTTAGTTGAGAGGCTTGCAAAGCCATGACAGCCGACTTCCACTGGATAGGTTGTTGCTCTCCTGGCATTCAGCCACCAGGTCAGCGTACTGCAGCTTTTTCCTCTCGTATGCTTCCTGGATGCCCTGTTCCCATGGAACTGTCAATTTGACCAGCAAGACAAGCTTCTCAGCCACCGACCACAGGACGATGTCGGGTCTCAATTTGGTGATGGTGATGTTGGTGTGGAACTGTAGCTGCTTGTCAAGGTCTGCCTTCATTGACCAGGTGCCTCCAGGGGCCAGGACTGATGTTCTCTCCTGGGCCACCGTATCTTGGCGTGGCCTGGAGGAGGAGCTGGTCTCCCCCTTCAGACTACAGGATGTCATTTTTGCGAACAACTCCATAAGGCAATGTCAACTCAAATT
>NW_026080239.1:0-1170 GCF_006386435.1 Epinephelus moara | reverse complement strand
AGTAGCCTACTTTTGTTGTGTTTGCTGATCCTCTATGTTACACAAATACAGTATAGCCTAGTATAATCACATATTGGAACAACGGGACGTTGTACTAATGGGCTGTCGGACCAATGACATGGACCCGTTTGAACTAATGTCCTTAATGAAATGAGGTATATGTTGTATTTTTGATATGTCAAGTATCTTGTTGACACAGTTTCACAGTCTTGTCAATATTCATACATTCCATTCTCTTATTTTGGCATGTGGATCTAGATTACCAATCTATGTACATCTCTGGGTCCAACCATTTAATATGGATGATAGACTAACAAATGGATGGATACCTGTATAGATACTAGAGTTGGGTGGTATCCAAATTTTGTTACAGTTAAACCTTCCCCACATTTTCCCGGGGTATACGGTATTACCGTGACTAATAAAATATCACTTTGAATGGCTCAGAGGGAGTTGCCAAAATGTCAGCTTGTGCCTATACCGTTCAGAAACAGAACAGCAAACATTACATAGGCCTAAGAATACTGAAAAAATAACACAAAACATGTACAACATTAACAACTTTTATTGACAAATATAAAAAAAAAAAGAAAAAAAAAGTGCAAATACAGCAGTCAATCAAACAGAATGAAATAACAACAAATTGTCTGTGGGCTACAGTCCACTTCCAAAAATGTAGGCTAACAATAAATAAAAGGCAGTAACGATAATGTGTGCTATATAGCATATCCTCAGACCCAGCGGGTACTGTACCCAGCGGGTACTATATGAAAAGCACAGCTCTACAGCATCCAGTACTAGGGCTCATCAAATAAGAAAAACAGAACAATAAATAACAAGGCTTAACCGAATATGGGCATATATAATCCTATCCTGAGAAGCAATGGAAATATTGTTCGCTGGTTTATTTTTAGAGCCTAGTTTGAAAAGTTCACCCTCTCCAAGTCCGAACTGCATTGTCCGTCAGAACAGGCTACTCCTCATTGAAAATGAAATACAAACAAAGTATAATGATAACAATAGCAGCATCCTATGCTTCAAAACTATTCAAGGTTTTTTCGCCAGAAAAAACCAGCATGTTTACTTTTTCTAGCTGGAACAGGACAAGTAGTGGATTGACAACTTCAGCTGCAGTACTGAATATGCGCTCTGATGGAGAGCTCGTGGCAC
>NW_026080238.1:0-1153 GCF_006386435.1 Epinephelus moara | reverse complement strand
GTCTCATGGTGGTCACTTCCTGTCAACCGGCAGGAACTTTTTTACATTGAAGGAACTGGAAGCTATGAACCAACATTTTGATCTGACTCATGAATGGATGACTGATGTGTTTACTGAGGGTCAATGGTCATGACTCACTGTGACATCAGACGTGTTGGACTCAACAGGTTCTGGAGTCGCTTCATAAACCGGGTTAGTGATGCTGCGGCTGTTGTCTGCAGGCGGAGCTTCTTCTTCCTCTTCATCCTCCTGTCAGAGACACCAGGAAAAACATCTTACACTAATGTTATCAAATGATCAAAGATTTATCATAATAAATATTAAACTAACAGAACAATGTTTACAATAATATTATTAAAAGAATCATTAATGTGTTCATACTACACTGACGGTGATCAATGTTAACACTAATGTTCTCCTGACACCATCAGACGTGTGTCACTGACAGATGATGTCAGCGCAGCGTCAGGTCGACAGACAAACTGAACTCTGACCTTGAAGTAGTGGAACTGAAATGGTTTGGTGCTGTGGGTGTAGAAATGGTATCCAACAAAGATGACTGCTGCCACCAGAACAATCAGCAGCACCACTCCAACCCCCATCCCCGCCTTGTGAGCCACATGCATCTGCAGAGCCAATCAGAGACCAGCGTCAGTCGTCATATACGGAAAACACAATAACAAACCAGGACACTTTTACCTGTTAAACTAAAATATGGTTTTGTTGTGACATCACTTGCCTCTTGGCGAGGGGGCGGGGCTTTCAGTGGTCCCTGGAGAACATGAATGATGCCGTTTGAAGCCAGGATGTCGGAGTTGGTGACGAAGCGGCCGCTGATATAACGGGACGACTGAGGAGATTAAAAATGAAAAAACATTTAAGTGGAGACTCTTTAAAGTATCTGTTGTGTCTGACACCTGAACCTGTACCATCGACACCAGCTCCTGTTTTTACACAATCTTTTTTACATTAAGAACTCACTGAAGGAACTCATGTTTGATTTGATCGACAGGAGTCTCGGCCAATCACAGTCAGCTGTTTGCTTGTTACTGCCTCTGACACACATGAGGGTGGCTGATGATCATGATGTGCAGCTGTTTGCTGACACCCAGCTACATTCAGGGGCCAGTTGTTCAAAACATTTAATCTGGAT
>NW_026080237.1:0-1320 GCF_006386435.1 Epinephelus moara | reverse complement strand
GCTTTCCTTAATTCTTCTAAAGTGATAGGTGTCTCTAACTGACAAATGGCCTCCTGGGGCAGCTTAGGTAGATGTAATGGCTTAAGGAATTCAGAGCAGATTTTGTCATCATGAAGCACCTCTGACTTATACAGATTTTGGTAGAACAGTTGAAAAATTCTATTAATCTTTATGGGATCAGATGTTATGTCCCCCTCCTTTGTCCTAATTGCTGATATATTTGCTAGATTATCATTTTTCCTTAGTTTATGAGCAAGCAAATGGCTAGGTCGAGCACTGTTCATATAGTAATTCTGCCTAGTACGGTGGATAATAAATTCCGCTTCCCTTCTTAACAGGCTAATAAGTTCATCAAGTAATTTCTGTCGCTTACAGATGTTTTCATAAGAAATATTATTTAACATGTCTCGCTCAAGTGCTACAATTTCAGATTCCAGAGATTCAATGCGATGTTTTCTAGATTTATTGAGATTTGATGCAAATGATATAGCTTTGTTTCTAATGCAACCTTTAACCGCATCCCATAACACACAAGGATCATCAACTGATGGGCTATTTATTGTAATGAATTCATTCAATTCAGCCTCAAGCTCTCGTCTAAAAAGTGTCATTCTGAAGTAGAGACGTATTAAAACGCCAACGGACGGCCCTAGATTGACTAGCTCTTAATGAAAAAGTACATAAAGCAGCCCTATGATCAGATAATGAGATTGGAGTCATTTCAGTTCTGCGGATATCACTGAAAAGAGTTTTGGATGCAAAAATATAGTCGATTCTTGAAAAAGTCTTATGTCGAGCGGAAAAAAAAGAAAATTCTTTAGTAGAAGGATTCATCATACGCCAAATGTCAATCACACCATGATCAATAGAGCATTTCTGTAGTGCAACAGATGCCAGTCGTTGATCTCTGCTTTCTGTTACTCCTGTTCTATGTCATGGAGCCAAACAGCATTGAAGTCACCCCCTATCAAAAGCTGATACTCTGGAAGATCTATTAATATAGAGGCCAGTGAATCATAAAAATGCTGGTCAAAGCAATTTGGAGCATAAACGCAGATCAGAGCAATTTTAATACCATTATAAGCTATTTTGCAAAAAGTGATTCAACCATCATCAGATTCCCCTGTGCCCAAATTAGTATAATTTAGGTTACGTTTTGCTGCTATAAAAACCCCTTTGCTCTTTTTGGTGTAACAGGAGGAGGCAATCACATGATAATATTTATTCTTAAATCTATGTACATCAACTTTAAGAAAGTGTGACTCCTGTATAAAAGCGAAGTGGATATTCTTCCTATAAAGGAGCTTGAGACTACTTGTA
>NW_026080236.1:0-1539 GCF_006386435.1 Epinephelus moara | reverse complement strand
AGGGCTTTACAGCATACAACATCCCTCTGTCCTTGGACCCTCACAGTGGATAAGGAAAAACTCCCCAAAATAAAACCTCTTTAACAGGGAAAAAATTGTAGAAACCTCAGGAGGAGCAACTGAGGAGGGATCCCTCTTCCAGGATGGACAGATGTGCAATAGATGTCGTGTGTACAGAACAGATCAACATAATACATTTACAGTAATTCATATGACAGAATGATACATAGAGACAGGGAGAGACAGACAGAGAGAGAAGCAGGGCAAGCAGTACTGACAATAGCTACAGTAACATTCATTTTAGTAATAATATTATCACTCTCACACACACACACACACACACACACACACACACCAACCTTTACTGCAGTGGCAGCTCAGAATTGTTAGGCTAAACAGTTAGGCTAACTACAAATAATTAAAAGTCTTTCTTTACTCTGCAGTCACTATCAAAGATTAGGTGTAGAGGGAACAAACAAACCTGACCAATTGTATACCAACAGAACATTCCTAATTACAGTCAGTAGAGAGGGTGAGCTCTTTGTTCTTGTTATTTTTTGTTTGTTTGTTTTCATTTCAGTTATCTTTTCTGCCAGTTCACCAACAACTTTTTTGTGACACAGTTGGGCTAGTTCCCAACTGTGTATTTACCCTTTAACTGGTCTCGGACACTTCTGTCCGCGATGTAAATCTTTGCAATCTTTTCACCACTTTTGAGATGGTGGCAGCTGAAAAATATCAAGATCATTTCTTTCCAGCCGGCCGCCCTTTTTTTTTTCAAACAGACATGTGACACATTGTGTCACCCACCAGCTGGAGTATTTATTGGTCTGGTGCAGCGCTCAGTGTTGCCATGTCCGCTTATTATAAGCGACTTTGGGCTTGTTCTTC
Organism: Epinephelus moara; assembly: GCF_006386435.1. Classification (NCBI taxonomy): domain Eukaryota; kingdom Metazoa; phylum Chordata; class Actinopteri; order Perciformes; family Serranidae; genus Epinephelus; species Epinephelus moara. The sequence continues at coordinate 648 of NW_026080236.1, read as the reverse complement.
TGTAAAGTCGCTTACAAATATTGGTAGTCGCGGGTCGCGGTTTTTTTGGGCTTGTTTCTAAAGCGTAGTTGCTTATTTGGGCTTGTTCCCAGCTCCATAATAAGTTGTCAAGCAGATATTTTCGATATGTTATTTAAACGTAGGATAGTTTGTCTTGCCTGTTCCCTCTGTCCCTCCCCTTTCCCCATATACACAGGAGACAGCAGAGTTTTTTCCCACCCAGCAACGAGTACTAGCCAATCAGAGGCAGAGCAGGGTAATGTGTTTTTTTCTGGTTAGGAAAACGTCAGTCCTGTAACTAAAAGAAAAAAGTTAGATGAGTGCATAAAAAGCAATAATAAAGAATTTGTGAATTCAGGATGATATTTATTTGTGTGTGCAAATTGTAATTATCAGAGTGTTACTGTGTATATAATGTACTTGGTACATCAGTCTATATTTGATATCCCATCTGTTTTCTAATGTTAAATAATGTTAAAAGGTGGTTTAACTCCCTCTTGTGGATGCAAATTGACAATCTGTACCCACAGTTTAAAATCCGTCCCCACGGATTGTAAAACCGTACACACAGTTTATTTAATTTTCTCTCACCGGAACCTAGGGGGCTCTGTAGAAAAGTCGCTTGTTTTGGGCTTGTTTTCACAGGCC
>NW_026080235.1:0-1175 GCF_006386435.1 Epinephelus moara | reverse complement strand
TAGTATGACTTTTTTTCATGATTTAAGATTACATGCTATACTATGACTTTTTTCATGATTTTGGACGACATAGTATACTATGACTTTTTATCATGATTTCGGACGACATACTATACCATGACTTTTTTTCATGATTTCAGACGACATACTGTACTATGACATTTTTTTATGATTTTGGATGACATACTATACAATGACATTTTTTCATAATTTAAGACGACATACCATACTACGACTTTTTAGCATGATTTCAGACGACATACTATACTATGACTTTTTTTCATGATTTCGGACGACATATTATACTATGCCTTTTTTTAAATGTTTTCGAACGACATACTATACTATGACTTGCTTTCATGATTTCGGACGACATACTATACTATGACATCTTTTTCATGATTTTGAACGACATACTATACTATGACTTGTTTTCATGATTTCGGACAACATACTATACTATGACATTTTTTCATGACTTCGGACGACATACTATACTATGACATTTTTTATGATGTCAGACGACATACTACACTATGACTTTTTTTCATGATTTCGGACGACATACCATACTACGACTTTTTTGCATGATTTCGGACGACATACTATACTGTGACTTTTTTTCATGATTTCGGACGACATATTATACTATGCCTTTTTTTTTGATGTTTTCGAACGACATACTATACTATGACTTTTTTTTATGATTTCGAACGACATACTATACTATGACTTTTTTTCATGATTTCGGACGACATACTATACTATGACATTTTTTTAATGATTTTGGACAACATACTATACTATGACATTTTTTCATAATTTAAGACTACATACTATACAATGACATTTTTACATGATTTCGGACAACATACTTTACTATGACATTTTTTCCTAATTTAAGAGTACATACTACACTATGACATTTTTTCATAATTCAAGACGACATACTATACTATGACTTTTTTCATGATTTCGGACGACATACTGTACTATGACATTTTTTCATAATTTAAGACTACATACTATAGTATGACTTTTTTTCATGATTTAAGATTACATACAATACTATGATATTTTTTCATGATTTCAGACGACATACTACACTATGACATTTTTTATGATTTCAGACGACATATTATATACTATGCCTTTTTTTTTATGTTTTCGAACGA
>NW_026080234.1:0-1224 GCF_006386435.1 Epinephelus moara | reverse complement strand
GACAAGATGGAGGACAGAGACATGGAGGAAAGATATAAAATCCAGAGGGTCAAAGTTCAGGTGTGACGTAATGAGACAGGTGTGACAGGACTGATTCAAGGATAGCTGCAGCTGTTGCAGATACTGAGACTCAAAACACAGCTGACCCACACTCTGTACTGTACCTGAACGCATCCTGAGCGGAGCGGAGAGATTCACTGTCAGGCCGGAAGGTGAACCTGTTTCATTCCGCTCCACGGTCACGAGACCACACGTGCTTTACGTCATAAAAAGAGCTAAGCAGAGGTCCTTCTGAGCGTAATGTGGGTGGCACGGCCGTCACGTGATCAAGGTGACTGTGGAGCTCAGCTGACGGCCTGGGTCAGAGGGTCAGAAATATGAACAGTCCTCCTCCTCCTCCTCTTCATCACTCACACAGACAGGAAACACATGTTGACGTCACCCAGCGTGACTCATCGTCACCGCTAAACAGACGACCACAGATTCACTCAAAGACACAGAAACAAACCTCAGGACCACAGAGAGAGAGAGAGACAGGTAGGCTACTGACCGGACACACGGGACTCACCTGAGACTCACCTGAGACTGAGAGCAGCAGCAGGTGTGTGTTGCACCAGACGGTAATCGACCAGCTGACAAAGAAACACGGAGGAAACTTTGACGAAGTAAAAACACAGCTGACACAGGAAGTCCCCTCATCACCATGGCAACGGGTCAATAAAACGTCAACAGAGCATCTGAGACAGTCAGTGTGACGTATTGAGCATAGGATTATGAGAAGAAATAGGATATATGAATTATAGATATGTAAATAGAGTCATGAAATATAAATATTCATCATGCTGCAGGTTTGAAAACTGAAGATATTAATGATAAAAATATTCTGAGTCTGTACGAGTGTAATAATATAGCCTAATGATAATACATCAATATAATATAATATTATAATATAATAAAAAATAATGTAATATTATAATAATATAGACTGAATAAACTCATGTTACAGTCAGAAATATAAATATGTGACTCTGATAAATGAAGAATTCAATTCAATTCAATTTTATTTTATTTATAAAGCCCAATATCACAATCACAATTTGCCTCACATGGCTTTACAGCATACGACATCCCTCTGTCCTTATGACCCTCACAGCTGATCAGGAAAAACTCCCCAAAAAAACCCTATAACAGGGAAACAATGGTAGAAACCTCAGGAAGAGCAAC
>NW_026080233.1:0-2932 GCF_006386435.1 Epinephelus moara | reverse complement strand
GCGCCATTGTTAGAGTGGAACTGCACCATTTCTCGGACGCCAGTAACACTGGTTATGGCTCATGTTCCTATATCAGATATGTGAATGATAAGGATGAGGTCCATTACAGTTTGATAATGGCTAAGGCAAGGGTGGCACCCACGAAGATTACGAGTATCCCAAGGTTGGAGCTTTCAGCCGCTGTCATCGCTGCCAGGATAAGTGTCATGTTAAGGTCAGAACTGGAGATGAAAATTGATGAGGAATTCTTCTGGACTGACTCGCAGGTGGTGTTGGCCTACATCAACTATGAGGCACGCAGGTTTCACATGTTTGTGGCCAACCGTGTTCAACTGATAAGGGAGAGCACAGACCCAAGTCAGTGGCGCTACGTTGATACAGCACAAAACCCTGCTGACCATGCCTCTAGAGATCTTTCCATCTCAGACATCTCCTCATCCAACTGGCTCTCAGGGCACCAGTTTCTATGGGAGCAAGAGGTCATTCCAGTACCTAGCCCCTCCAGTGAGTTGCTCGTGGGTGATCCTGAGGTAAAGGCTGCTCAATCATTTACAACCCAAATTAATGAGCAGCAGGATGTCTTAAGTCGTCTGAATCGGTTTTCCACCTGGACAAGGCTCGTCAAGACTGTGGCAAGAATCCGGAGGTTAAGGACAAGAGAACAAGGTGACCTGGTGACTGTGGAGGAACGCAGGAGAGCTGCTGAAGCGGTCTTTAAGCTCGTCCAGTAGCAAGCCTTACCCCAAGAGCTTAAGGTACTGCAAAGGAATCCCCAAGGAGGCAGTCTTTCTAGCTCAAGCCCTCTGTATTGCCTCGATGCCACTCTGGTAGAAGGTCTCGTCCGTGTCGGCGGGAGACTGAAGGGGTCGACCCTCAGCCCAGAATTGAAGCACCCTATTATCCTCCCCAAAGATGGCCACATTACCAACCTCATCTTGTCTCACTACCATACCCAGATCTGCCACCAGGGCTGGGGTCAAACCTTAATGGAACTCTGAGCCAATGGGTTTTGGGTTATTGGTGGGAGCAAGGCGGTCGCTAAATTGATACACAAATGTGTGCAGTGCCGAAGACTTAGACGACCAGTTGAGGAGCAAAGAATGTCAGCGCTTCCTCCAGAACGTTGTGACGTTTCAGCCCCGTTCACATTTTGTGGCATGGACTGCTTTGGCCCCTTTGTGGTCAAGCGAGGTCGAAAGGAGTACAAGAGATATGGACTCATTTTCACCTGCCTATCTTCCCGAGCAGTCCATATTGAGATGCTGGAAGATATGACCACAGACGCGTTCATCAATGCGCTCAGGTGCCTGATCAGTCTCAGGGGAGCGGTGTGTCAGCTCTATTGCGACCAGGGGACAAACTTTATGGGGGCAAAAAATGAGCTCAAAGAAGCTCTCAGGCAGTGTGATGTCAAGATGCTGGAAACGTTCCTGGCGGATAAGCAATGTGAATTTGTCTTTAATGCTCCTTCGGCGAGTCATGCAGGTGGCGTCTGGGAGAGACAAATCCAAACTGTTTGCAACATACTGAATGTTACAATCGCTCAGAGCTCAGGTTGGCTGGATGATGCCTCGCTCAGAACACTGTTCTATGAAGCTATGGCGATTGTGAATAGCCGCCCACTGAACGTTGATAGCATCAATGATCCCAATTCACTGGAGCCTTTGACTCCGAATCACCTTATTCTGATGAAGTCTAAGGCTGCCTTACCGCCCCCTGGAAAATTCGTGAAGGAAGATGTGTACTCGGCAAAAAGGTGGCGTCGGGTACAATACCTGGTTGAGCAGTTCTGGAGTCGATGGAAGAGAGAGTACCTCCTGAATGCTTCTTTGAGACAAAAGTGGCATGTATCTCGTCGCAATTTGAAAGTGGATGATGTAGTTATCATCAAGGAGGACACACTTCCAAGGAATGAGTGGCACCTGGGACGGGTGGTTGAAACTATGGAAGGGACCGATGGTCTAGTTCGACGTGTCAAGGTACAAGTGGGCGAGCGGAAATCAAAGGGAAAAGACTGTTCCTCCAAAATCTCAATTATTGAACGGCCAGTCCAAAAACTAGTACTTCTCCTGGCTAAAAATGGCTAATTGTCGCTTTCAGGGGATACGCTTGCATCAGACATACTGATTTCACTGTGGTGGATAATTGGAGAAAATGTGAAATATCAAAGGTCATTGATATGTTGTGTGTGTATTGTATGGTTATTTATAGCTTAGAAACTTTTTGTTTGTTTCCGCCGGAAGCCGTGTTGATTGGGGAATGTTTAAGTGGCGCACCTTTGTGCTGTCAGTCAGAGGCTTCAATTCATGGACCGGCACGCATGCATGCACTCCGATAGAGGGATTTAAACGCCGCCAAGTTTAACTAGCACCCTTGGTTGGCAGAGTGAGGTACGTTTGTGTTTGTTTGTTTTGTCGTTTTGTTGTTTAAACTGTACAAGCACGGGTTAAGCTGTCGCTCATGCATATGTTTGTATTTAAGAAGATTGTATGGAGTGTTTTAATCATGGTTAATGGTCAGTTTCTATAGAAAAATACATTTAAATCGTATGAATTTGTATAGTGGGAAACAGAGTAATATAAACGGAAACAAGTGTTTTTGATGGATTGTAATGGAATGTATTTTTTGCTTGTTTTAGTTTCACGGTGCCGAATAAATAAAAGGACGTTTGCACCCGTCGAGATTCGTCTGCTTGTTCGTTTGGGCCAGGGGCCGCTACACCATAGGTACCACATTCTCTGCATATATCCCCTCTCTCTGGGATTGCTGATGTCGTACCATTCCATCAATTCCGTGTTCTCCGGCCTTGTCCATGTATGTCTTGCTCCAGTAACCCATTTCTCATCAGATTGCCCTGGCTCCCTAGCAACTGACATGGACCTTGTTAACCAGCTGCTATACATATATAAATATATATATAAATATATATACA
>NW_026080232.1:0-1086 GCF_006386435.1 Epinephelus moara | reverse complement strand
ATCAAAATAAAAGCAGCAAATACAAACCACAACAAAATATTCCACATCATTTATACATTAATGGTATTGTTATTATTATTCAGCATGCGGCATTCACATTCTTTAGTTTTAATTCATTTTCCAGCATTCTATCAACATGATGCTAGACATGATTTTAGAACGTCTACATTGTATTTACATCTCAAAGAATGATTGATTGTGCTGTTACAAAAATGCACCTCACATGTGAAACCCTGTAAGTGTTTAAATCATAACTCAAAGAGCAATATTCGATGAAATACTTTGTAGAAACAATGTCATACAACTTCATATAAACCGTATGTCTTATATTTAGAGGCAGACACATGCAGAAATATGATTCCAATTTTTAATTTTGCCAAATTGATTGTAGCGGGAGAACCTGAGCACCAGGAGAAAACCCGAAAGTAACTATATTAAAGGCAGACACAGAGTGAATATACACACTCCCCACACTCACTGTGGGGAGTGTGTATATTCTCCCTGTGTCTGCTGTGGGGCCCACAGCAGGACAGGTGAAGGTGTCACTGTGAGGCTGCAGTGCTAATCACTGAGCCACTGTGCTGCCCTTAATCTAACAGGATAAGAGGGTGGAGAGGTGGACGGTGAGGGAGCGTGGACTGAGGGAGGGGGTGAGGTAGAATGGCGAGGGGTGGTGGAAAGGTTTAGATGGAGGGAGAGGAGGGAGTTACTGTTGTCCAACCCAAGCTGAACAACCAGCGAGTTCCTCCTCTACCACCATGTTGCTGATGTCACACTCCTTTTTCCTGTGTAACCGCTGGAAAAAACCTTCCTCTTTGGCCCCAGCCTTCTCCTCTTTTGCCAGCTTTTTTTTCTTGGCCTTCTCCACCTTCTCTTTCTTCGCGTGCATTTTGATTTTCATGTTCTGCAGTGTTGTTTCTCTATCCTCGTTCTTCCTGGAAAAGAAACCTCTCATCTTCCTTTTCATGGTCAAACACAGCTCTTCCAGCTCTGACCTCTCTTCCTCCAGCTGTGTGACGTTCACCTCCAGCTGTGTAACTTTCACCTCCAGATGTGTAACGTTCACCTCCAGCTGTGTAGCTTTGA
>NW_026080231.1:0-1917 GCF_006386435.1 Epinephelus moara | reverse complement strand
GGGACAGATGTCTCAGGAGGAGCTGGAGGATGGAGACGGGGGGGGGACAGATGTCTCAGGAGGAGCCAGACAGAAATGTCCTCTGATCATCACAGTTTGCGACCACATGAGGGCGCCACCACCAAACCTACAGACTCGTCCTGACACATGTCCCCCACGTCCAAATGTCCCCATGTCCTCTTATCATAGCTCAGTCCTCACAGACTCAGTCACTGATCTGTTAATTAATAAAGTTTCACTGATTCAAACTGACAAAGAACAAAGTTACAAGTTAGAGACACTTCATCACTTCATCAGTTCATCTCATCAGCCAGTAGTTGAACATGTTAATCTCTAGTTAATAAACAGTGAGGCAGAGGTAAATCAATGATCAATAATAATCAATAAATATTAATAATCCATGAATATTGAATATTGATTATCAGATCAGAACATTGTTTTGAGTGTTTGGTGTTTCGTTTTTTTTCTCTGTGAAAATGAAAGTGTGTGATTTCCGAGATTGGGCGGAAGTCAGGGCGGAACCTCCTGTAAACGCCTGCACTCAGACAGAACAAACCGGAAACTTCCTGACACACCTTCACAATAAAAGACTGGACAGGTCTCTTTTATTTATTTATTTATTTATTTAATAAACCGATTTTTATTATTTACTACAAAATAAAAGCTGCGATCTGTAACAACATTAAAACATCCCATAATATAAAGAGACATTTCATTGAGCTGCTTTTAATGTGAAATAAACATAAATCAGTAAAAATATTTGTCACTTAATTATTGTGGGTGCAAACAGAAGTTTAACTGCAAGAACTTCTTACTATCCTGTGTTTGTTTACATCAACACGAAGGTAAACACAGTTTGTTTGTTTGTTTGTTTATAATAGATTTTATTTCTTCAGTCACGGCTGACTTTTATTTTGACGGTCGACCGGAAGTAGTCGTCGTCACTGTGTGGTATTGATTATGATCTGAGTTCAGTTTGAAGTTTTGTGAGCAGCGGGTGTTTCTTTGTTTCGGCCGCCGATTGTTGGTTTGTTTGTTTGTTTGTTGACGTCATTGCGTCGCCGCGGAGGATTAACGGTGAGCACGCGGCTGTATAACGACTGACGGAGCGGAAAGACACCAGCGGGACCGGAAACACGACCGGAACCGGGACCAGGTGAGTCCGTCACCAACACACACACACACACACACACACACACACACATACATACACACGTTAGTGTTCGGACGGGCACGTCTTTGACGTCATGAAAACGTTAATGAAGGTTTTATTAAATAAAGTTTGTAGAAAGTGTTTAAATCTGAGCTCTCATCACATGACTCAGACTCTGTCACTTCCTGTATCGTTTCAGGAACAGAAATCTGATCTGAGGTCAGCTGACCAACGATCACTTCACTGTCGGCTTGTCGACTCAGGTTGAACTTTTACTTTGAAAAGATCAAAGATTCTGTGACAACGTGCATCATCACTTCCAGGTGAAGTCACATGGTTTCCTCCTCCCACAGCTTCCAGTGCTCCCAGTATGAGCGTCCAGCCCCGCAGGATCCGTCTGAAGCCCTGGTTGTTGGCTCAGGTGAACAGTGGCAGGTATCCTGGTCTCCAGTGGCTCAGTCCGGATCACCGCCTCTTCCAGATCCCCTGGAAACACGCCACACGCCACACACCATCATCAGATGAGGAAAACACCATCTTTAAGGTCTGAATACACCACAGACAGCTGAACACAACACGCTATCTTCAGACACCTGAACACAACACACCATCATCTGACACCTGAACACAACACACCATCATCAGACACCAGAACACAACACACCATCATCAGACACCAGAACACAACACACCATCATCAGACACCTGAACACAACACGTCATCATCTGAAACCTGAACACAACACGCCATCATCAGACACCTG
>NW_026080230.1:0-1975 GCF_006386435.1 Epinephelus moara | reverse complement strand
TGATAAGTACAATGTGATATGTAAAATATAAAATGAAACTATGCACACAATTCTGAAAGCTCATGTCTGAACACCAATACTCCAGACTGCACAGTTCAATTGTTTTCACACAAATAGAAATTTAAATTATATTTTTGTAAAACTCAAAGCACAAATTGTATCATTTTTTCACATGGAATACACTGACCTTCAAAACACCACAACCTGATTATGTCTCACCTCAACTCAGTTGGCAAAACACACTTTTAATTCTGTGGATATATCAGATAAACATTGCATTAATACAATCTAGGTCATGTGGATATATCAGATAAACATTGCATTAATACAATCTAGGTCATAACTCCAAATGATCTCCACCTGGACTAAACTCACAACCCAGAGTCATACTGTAAACCTATAGCTGACACTGTAACATTGTTAGAGTTGTAAGAATCCTCAGATGTTACCTGTTTTGGCCAGACTCACAGTAATTGAAGTGATAGAGTAAGTACAATGAGAAACACTACAGTAAAAAATGATAAGAATGTCTTTCTGGGGATGTGATGATGAAATAAGTGCTCAAATACAAAAAGGTCACAAAACAGATATTTATTTGTTACTGTAATACGCTAAGATTTTCATCTGACTGTAAACAAATGTTTTTTGGTCGGCCTTCCTCTCTGACACAGGATTGGTGTGTTTTGCTAATTGTGTTTGAGCAGGTGAGATGTGAGTCAGACCAGCTTGTAATGAGGGCGTGTTGTTTTACAGGCCAGATTTTTTCAGGTGAACAAAGTGTGCTAAATTATGCAAAAATGTGATTTAAAAATCTCTATTTGAGTTAAAACAATGGAATTGTGCTCAAAGTTCAGCAGTCTGGAGTCTTGGTGTTGATACATGAGCTTCAAGTTTTCAGAATTGTGTCCATAGTTTCACTCTATGTGTGTATACAGTGAAGAAAAACTGTAACTTTAATCTGAGGACTCTGGGAAGTGAGTTTAGTCCAGCTGGATTGGACAGACAAATGTGCACTGTATCCTATACTGATACAAAGTAAATTCACATTGTATCACAATATGGAAACAGTCTTTACAGTTTACATATAGCAAACAAAAAAACCTAAACTAAAAGCTAAAAAAGGAGAAAAAACACAATTTTAAAAATTTAAATAAGTAGCATGGCCTCATTAAGCCAAAAAAATATTTTAATTGTTGCATTTAAAATTTCTCTGAAGTGTTTGCAGTAATTCAGTGCAAGAACACTCACCTCACTGGATTTATTTTTCTTTCATGCCTAACTTTTCTTTCTTGAACTCATTCCCTACTGTGCTCTTATGTACATTCTTTTTTCCATAGAAATCACTTTCTCCAGAAAATCCAGCACAGTATCAGGAAGCTTTGGAAGATGGCAGAGCAAGGACAGTACAAGGTAACACATCAAGTTTAAATTAAAACATTTTCTATGTCAAAGTATAGCAGTTTGGTGTGGTCTCAAAGAGGTGTGATTTTAACTCTTTTCACGTGTTTTTTTTTTTCAATGATCTGCCATTCATTTGAATGGAAAAAATTATGTTGTTTTTTGTGATTTTCATAAAGACCGCTTGGCAAATCTCTGTTGAACAAGAAGAATAAACACAACAGATCATATATAGTTGCCTTGCTGTCGCACAGCAGGTACCCTCAATAAAGGAAAACTAGTTCACTAATTGTACCTTTACTGGTATCTCCTGGGTCATAGATAAACTAGGTGTGTCCCATTTTTGTTGTATTTTGTTCTATCACATGCTCAGTGATCCTGTCAGGGTGTTGTTCAGCCATTCTTCTGTAGCTTTGGCTTCATGTTTGCTTCTGGTTTTACTGGTACTCTTGTAACCATAACAGGACTTGGTTTCTGTTCTATGTGCTGTGTCAGGTGTTTAATGATCCCATCCACGGGCATATGGAGTTACACCCACTGCTTGTCAAAATCATTGACACACCTCAGTTCCAGAGAC
>NW_026080229.1:0-1546 GCF_006386435.1 Epinephelus moara | reverse complement strand
ATACTATACTATGACGTTTTTTCTTGATTTTTGATGACATACTATACTATGACGTTTTTTATGATATTTTGACGACATACTATACTATGACATTTTTATGATATTTGGACGACATGCTATACTATGACCGTTTTTATGATATTTGGATTACAAACTATACTATGACTGTTTTTATGATATTTGGACGACATACTGTACTATGACGTTTTTATGATATTTGGATTACAAACTATACTATGACCGTTTTTATGATATTTTGACAACATACTATACGATGACGTTTTTTCATTATTTTTGACAACATACTATACTATGACCGTTTTTATGATATTTTGACGACATACTATACTATGACGTTTTTTCATTATTTTTGACGACATATTATACTTTGACGTTTTTTCATTATTTTTGACAACGTACTACACTATGACGTTTTTCATGATTTTTGACGACATGCTATACTATGAAGTTTTTTATGATATTTTGATGACATACTATACTATGACGTTTTTTTATGATATTTGGACGACATGCTATACCATGACATTTTTATGACATTTGGACGACACAGAAAACTGTGATGTTTTTTATGATATTTTGACGACATGCTATACTATGACGTTTTAATGATATTTTGACGACATACTATACTATGACATTTTTTATGATATTTTGACGACATACTATACTATGACATTTTTATGATATTTTGATGACATACTATAATATGACGTTTTTTTTATGATATTTGGACGATATGCTATACCATGACATTTTTTATGACATTTGGACGACACAGAAAACTGTGATGTTTTTTATGATATTTTGACGACATACTATACTGTGACGTTTTTTATGATATTTTGACGACATACTATACTATAACGTTTTTTTATGATATTTGGACAACTTACGATACTATGACTTTTTTATTCAGTGTAGAAAGTTTTTTTTTATGATATTTGGACGTCACAGTATAGTATGTCAACAAAATATCACAAAACGGTCATAGTATGTCGTCAAAAATCAAGAAAAACGTCATAGTGTAGTACGTCGTCAAAAATAATGAAAAAACGTCAAAGTATAGTAGGTCGTCAAAAATCAAGAAAAAACTTCATAGTATAGCATGTCGTCAAAAATCATGAAAAACGTCATAGTGTAGTACGTCGTCAAAAATAATGAAAAAACGTCAAAGTATAATATGTCGTCAAAAATAATGAAAAAACGTCATAGTATAGTATGTCGTGAAAATATCATAAAAACGGTCATAGTATAGTATGTTGTCAAAAATCATGAAAAAACGTCATCGTATAGTATGTTGTCAAAATATCATAAAAACGGTCATAGTATAGTTTGTAATCCAAATATCATAAAAATGTCATAGTACAGTATGTCGTCCAAATATTATAAAAACGGTCATAGTATAGTTTGTAATCCAAATATCATAAAAACGGTCATAGTATAGCATGTTGTCCAAATATCATAAAAACGTCATAGTATAGTATGTCGTCAAAATATCATAAAAAACGTCATAGTATAGTATGTC
>NW_026080228.1:0-25000 GCF_006386435.1 Epinephelus moara | reverse complement strand
CAAATATATTTATTTGTTTGAGTGTAATTACAATCTAAACCTTTTATCAAACACTCACAGACTGAAGGAACTAACTGTCTTCAGACTGTGTAACTAAACTTCCACTGAGGCAAAAACAGTTTGTCATTTCTGTCAAACTAACACTAGTCTACAGCAGTGTTTCCTAAAGCTCAATAACATAAATCACACATGTGGTATGCAGCTACTGCAACGGCACATTGAATCCAGTATCTCTGAGCTTCCTGCTCGCTACCCGGGCCAATCCTTATCTGCTGCAAACTCTCCTTTTTTATCTTAAACAGCATTCAAAATCATCACTTACCAATTCCCTTCTTTAGCTGAACAGCCATTCAAGCGTGTGTTGTCTGTCATTGGGGTTGAAAATTGGGGAATGGGCTGGAAATTGGAACCACCGAGGATGCCGTCCTGGAAAAAGAGGAAATCAAAGTTAAATGAGATCATGCATGCCAAGAGAATGTTTAACCAAAGGGCAAAAAGGAAGCTGGAGATAACAGAGAAGAGAAAACCGCTTAATGTTGTGTTTCTGCAGTCTGTTTGGAGTCGTGTATGCTTGTGTGTGTGTGTGTGAGTGTGTGTGTGTGTGTGTGTGTGTGTGTATGTGTGTATTTAGAGGGCAGAGGGGGTGTTACTTGTCAATACACATTTAAACTGTCACTTTATGCATCCGTAAATGTATAAGTGCACATCTATAAATGTACATAATTTTGAGTAAACACATGATTATGTTTATGTATTTGATGATTTATGAGATCAAGAATCCAAGTGTGTGTGAGTGAGTGTGTATGGATCTGAGAGTGTGTTTTTATAGCCACACAGGAATGTGAACATATAGTGTAGGGCCCGTGCATGTGCATGTGCATGTGCATGTGCAGGTGTGTCGACAGGCCTTGCGAAAGTTCATCCCATAATGTGGTGTCTTAAAGATGTTTGAAGTGGTGCACCACAAACAATTAATCTTGAGCCTGTGATTGCACGGAGCCCCAGTGATGCAGATGTCCTATGACAAGTTCACTTCAAAAGACTGAAATCCTGCCCCACCCAGAGCGCCTATGGTTAGATGATAGACAGGCAGATGCTTTGTTTTAACATGAGAGGACATCGGAGCACAGACAGGGATCGGGGGGGGAATGTCTGAGTGCAATATTTTAATATTCACCTTCTGAAAACACAAGCAGGAATAAACAGGACTGTGTGAAGAGGAAACACTTGTGTGCATGTATGCAGCTGTCGTCAAAAGATAACAAAGGAAGCAATGGAAGCGGTTCAGTAAAATCACTCATTATCTGATGCTTGATTAAAATCATGTTTATCACGAGAACTGTGCATAATCCTTTATCTTAAACTGGCCTCTCAGCTGACATCTAATCTCTGCATTTGTTTGCGCGCCTCCCTCACTGATGGAATCAGGGATCACCGTGCGAGTCGTCCATGACAGACAGGCTGGAATGGAGCATGTCTGGATTATGTTTATTCAATTTAACTGAGCATTTATCCTCCCAGGTATTGTTGCCAGTGTGTGCTCTGTGTGTAAGCTAGGGAAGCGGAGTGATCATGAGGGAAGGAGGGAGGTAGAGAGGGATGACAGGAGCAAAGTTTCCAGTTCATGAGCTGAGGTGAGAGTGCACTGGGAGGGAAACATGCAGCCAGCCTGCACATGTCAAGGTCAGAAGACATGTTCTTCCAAGGAATGAAGGGAGATGTAGAGACAGATAGAGATCTGGTTCTCATGTGCCACGGTGTGCCTCTGATATGAGTCACAACAAAGGAAGATTTGAGTCAGAAAACCACCGACCGATCAATTAAAGCATTTTAACACCACATAAATAAAGTATAACCAAAGTTTTGCTTCACATAAAAACTGCTTCTGCTGATATTGTACCTCAACTTTCACTTCATGTGACAATGCTTTCTCAACACACTCTTGCAAAGACATTTTAAAAAACTCAGATAACCCACCTAGTTTTTTTTTGTTTTGGTTTTTTAAAAAAAAGAAAGGTTTTAAAAAAACATGAAGTTGTCAATTTTACACAGGGTGATGTCATGTGAACAGAATACCTGTGGGTGTGTGCCATCTTTTCACTGAATCATTTGGCGCTGCGCTTTATTTCTTAATTCTCATTGCCATGAAACACTTCAGAAAGAATATCAACCCAGAAGCTATATTTTCTGCAAGCAAAAACTAGTTCAAAGACATTTTTTCCCCTCACTCCCCCCCAATCCTCAACTTACTGTCCTGGCATCTAGTCAATTTCCAATTTGCAATGACTTTTACAAGATTTTTTACTGACTTTGTAGCAACACTGAAGCCCCCCAGGCCAGTGGGTCATATAATTATTATGTGGAGGAAATGATAAGCGTGTTTTAAAAGTGAAAATTAGGTTTAATTGTGGCGTACGGTGGCAATGTGAGCATGAAATCACAAAAGTCAAACTTATGAGACTTTTGCATTATTTAAACAATTTGGGCCGGCTAATTTATGTTGGGTATGATTTTCAAGGACTCATGTTGTTTCAATATTGCGGGGTGGCTGAGGTTTATAGTGGACATATTTTAGAATATGACTGGCTTAATTTCTAGATCATTTTATTTTTATTTTTTTCTTAGGTGCATTCATAAAATCTGTATCTGTTTAAGTTATTACACGTGTCAATTGTGTAATTCAGGCATTATTTCTAGTGATAACATACATTTGTGAGGGTCTTTTCCTTCCTGAACCAAGCTGGCACACAGAAACCTTACGTACTTAATGCATCACTGACACATAAAGATAAGCTCAGAATTGCATTTGCCCCTGACAAAAGCTCCAGGTTTCACCTCACACCCTATAGTCCTTGACTTTTACATCAGCACCAATAAGAGAACCCGGGCAAAGACAGGAAATAAAAACCAACGTGCGATTCGTCCTTGGAGTAACCAAAACAACTGCAAGTCCAATTTCCTCCTTTGTCACTTTTTGTAGCTTTACACTCAACCGAAGAGCGAGCTGAGAAAAGAACGTGTTGTCGGCCCCGACAAAAACACTGGCAGCTCTCCTGCCCGTGTGTGAAGCTGACATCCAGTTTCCTGAGTGAAGTCATTTCCTTGGTAGACGTCTTGCACAAACACAAGACTAATATCCAAGTTGGGGGGGGGGGGGGGGTTTAAGTCAGGGGCGCTTGTCTTGAAGAAAAAGGGCTGACGGCAAACATTCACCTTTTAAATTTAATTTCACCCTTTCATCGTGGAGCACAGATAAGAGATTCAGTAGCCACGGTTAACTGGGAAAATATTATGATAAATGAACTTTTATTAGTATTTTTCCCCATTATTCATGACAATAACAATACAATGTCCTCTGATGGTAATGGTGCATGCGTGTGGATGCATCACTGGTGCAGGCAAGGGTACTTATTATGGAAACAGTGCTGTGATGAATGTGTTAGAGCAACTCAAACTTAATCTAAACTGCATTACATGTTGTTTTGAATATACCTCCCTGATATGCCTATCTTTAATGTACTATCAAGTGCAGGGAGCAGAATTGCTTTAGTCTCAAAATTCAGAGCGGCGGAGGGAGAGAGAGAGGCTTTAAAATACTGTCTGTGAGAAATGCAAAATTTATGAATACCCCCCTCACATCTCAGCTTGATTTATGTGAAATAATAATACACTATTTAATGCTTAAACATAGCTAGGAGCGATCCCTGGCTATCAAGATGTACAATGGAGTAATGGGGCTGGAAGACAAATCACCTTGTGGACTTGTGATGCTTATTTAAAGGTGCTCAGGCAGATATATTAAACTATATGTAATTGTACACTAACTCTGTGCTGTAGGCAGAGGCGGCAAACACAGGAGGAGGCCAGTCATGATGCAGATGGAGTGGTGTAATCAATTTGACTCAAGCATCAGCATCCACGGCAGAGTGGAGGGAGAGGGAGGGAGGGGGACGAGGGAAGACTCTTCGATCTGCTATCTTGTCATCTTACTCGGGCTCTAGCCTTCATTCACACATCCTATACATCCATCTATACTTTTACACAAGTGGCAAAAACTCGAGCTGTGAAAAAGTTTAAAAAGACATTAAAAAGATAGAAAAATGATTTTCTGCACGAACTTTGAGGGAATAAAAATACCACATGTATCTTGATTTTCAGGCTCAAGAGCTACAGTAGGTTGTGTGTGCCTATTGTAAGTTTTGGCACAAGGTGTGTCGGCTTAAAAGAAGAGGACCAGGTTCAAACAGAGCCAGTGGTCACACGGATTGTGATTTATGATTCACTGATTGCCTCATTTAATTAAAGTAAATGGCAAAGCCGAAGCAAGGCCAAATTGTCCTGATCTGATGAATTGGCCTCCGTTTTACCACCAAAAGCAGGTAGGGTAAATAAACAGGGTAATTACAATGGTAAATGAAGCCTCTGTGAGCGAGCCCTGTGGGCTGTGGGCGGCTCACCCAGGATGTACTGAAGAAGTGAACAACAGGCGTTCCCGTAACTTTCTTTTATCATCTTCCCTCTGTCTCTACAGCGGGGCCATGCCAAGAAAAACATACTCGCATTCACACAGACACCTACGAGGTGCACATACTCTCACTCACGTATTCAGTGACACACAAACCACAGCTCTCCTCCCACCCCCATCCCGGTGCGTTCATGTACAATTATAGCTACGGTGATCCACAGGTGTTGAATTCTTCTGGCAAGCCATAAAACATGATATGCATGATTTGTGCAGTCAGCCAGGTCTGTAATTTCATTCTCCTTTTCTTTCATTTTCCCTTCCTGGGCCACACGATCCATTTTCCTGCTTTATGAGAGTGCAGACACCCAGAGAGACTTTCAGGATGATTACATGCCCCGTGCCATGGGGGGTCTGAGGAGCCAACACGCCAGCCTAAGAGCCGTGTCAAACCTGGGTGAAAACATCTATTTGAATAAAGGTTTTGAATATTTGAACTGCTCGAGGTGCGCGTCATTTATCCTCCCAGACATTCGCAGATCCTCAAGTGAAACTATCAACTTCTAATAGATATGTTTTTTGATCCACTCAAGTATCAGAAATATGAGCGTGCACACGAGCAGCACTGATTTAAGATCAGGACGCATGCCCTCGTGGTCCTGGGAGTGTCTGGTGGAATAAATCAAGCATACCTCACATGGCTCATGTATTTAAGGCGATATTCATATACACACAGTCGGGCCTGATGTCACAGCACGTGGGTTGGTCTGCTGGCAGAGGACTGCGATGTCCTCCAGGGTAAACTAAACAAACTCTGTCTGCCACTTTTGCAGTTTTGCCTAAACGTGATCAGGGTGAGAGGTAGGTCTTCCTCTGTGGAGCACATACACACACACATACACACTTTCTGGGTTATATTTTCACATGCACACCTACAGTATAAACGCCACAGGAGGAAAACTAAAAATTGAGTTTGTACATATTAAAACTGAGTCATTATTATAATCTGATCCAAGAGTCACATAAGCGTATTTCTGATATTACTCCCAGATTTACCATGGCTCGCCATTATCATAAATATAACGTTAATATCTATGTAAATAACTGCCTCTCATGGATTTAAGATGAGGCTATGTTAGTGATTGGGTGCATAAGGATAAATGCATGTGAGAAGCTAAATGGGCCACAGAGCAGAATTTTGCATATTGCACAATTTGGTTGTTTTCTCAAAGCTGTCAACAGAGAGAGCTCCTCCAGCTCCAATCCATAAGTAAATAATATTCAGACATAAAACCGTAGCATTAATCCTGGTGTGTGATTGACATTTCATATCTGTGACAATACTCCAAATAATTAAAAACAGAAATCTTGAAAGGTAATAGCTTCTCAAATCCATTAAGTAGTTAAAGGTTATGAGAAAAAACAGGATTATTGCTCACAGCAAAACTCCTAATTAAATGAGACTACGTAATTTGTTTCTCAATCCCTTTCTCTGCATAAGCACAGCGCAGGTTAAATGAATGGGCAATGAAATATGTGTGTCATTTACCGTCACTCTGAGGAGACAACAAACAATCTTTCCTTCCCCCCACATATACACACACACACACACACATTTCTGTCTATATGTATTAGTGAAAAAGCGAGTATGGCAGATTGGATAAGCAGACACACGATTCCTGGTAAATTGTTTGTTTAATTACTTTTTCTTTCCTTTTCTTGTGAGCACACTTGCAAAGAGAGATGCTTCCCCCTCCTGGCTGCTCATAAGAAAACCAAAGACTCCCCAGTCTCCTGTTCCTGCCCTCAGTGCCACCTATTCACTCTGCTGTTACTGCTTGTGACCTGTGTGTGGACACACTTGTTAAGCACGTCTGTGTGAGTGTGTGTGAATGCAAGGATCCCTATTTGCAAACACATTAGCAGCACTAGACTGGCTTTAAGTTCACTCTAAAGTTTGTGTTTGATGCTTTTGTGACTCCTCATTCTACTTCTGGATTAAGAGACAATACATTAATGTATTCATAAACATTTAAAAGGGGTTATTAATAGAGCTTGGGCTCTGCGCTGCTTCATAATTTATATATGTAAGATATGGCTGAAAGAGCACAAGGGGGATGACTCCAATTAAAAAGTGGAAATTTATGGCAAGAGCTGCAGTGATTTGGGGCGCTGGTGGACCTTAGACGCATGTGTTTCCTGTCTGATTCTTAATTGGCAGCTGTTAATAATGGCAAAAATATGAAATACAAAGCTTTGTATCCAGCACGCAATAATGTCTACAAAGGAGATGCAGTTCCTAAAGTGTAGCTAATGTATGTAGGCCTAGAATATAATGTCTCTGTGTATAGTTAAGGTGCTGTTAAATGGCATTATCATTTACAGCTTAGTGGGGGAACTCACTTTTGTGACGGGGGGAACATAAAAGTTTGACTTTCATGCAAACTCGAACTCAAAAACACTTGTAACTATGGTGTCATTAAAAACTATATTCAGCTCTATTTTCAGGATTAGTTGATTAATCATTTGGCCTATATAATGTCAGAAAAAAGTAAAACACATTTCAACTTCCTGAAGCCAAAGTTGACATATTCCTACAACTTGTTTTGTCCGACCAACAGCACAAAACTCAAAGTTGATCAGTTTACCATCGTAGAAAACTAAGATAATTTACATTTATTTTGATATTTTTGCTTAAAAATGATCTAAATGGCTATTCCACAATCAACACTAACACCTTTTTGTCAGCTGACTAATCACCTGAGCTCTAAGAAAACCATAAAGAACTGAGGTTTATTTAATTTACTTTCAATTCAGCAAATACAGGAAATTGATTTCTCACAAAAAATGTTCTTATAAAGCTGCTCGCGTTGTAACTGCAGTCCGAGTTCCTGTTTTGAATTTAATGGACTGTTGACTGAATGTAAATTGACCCTCAACCCTGATACGCAGCCCTCCTCTGATGGTAAAGGCATATTAAATGGCGAATCTAAGAGGTCCGACCCACCCTGCACCTCTTGCCCTCTGATGACAGAGAACATATGATCTGAATTTCAAACGGCCACATCCACCGTGAGCCGGTCTGTGTCTGCTCTCTGGTCACTAGCAGAGAGGATAGAGGATGGAGGGGGAAAATGAGGAGGGGTGGTGGAGGTGGTGGTGGAGGAGGTGGAGGGGAGGGCGTGAGACGAGGGGGGAAAGAAAAATGTAAGAGCAGCAAGCCTAGCAGATCAAAGAAAATAACATGGGAGAGGATATGAGTGCTTTGAGAAGTAATATAGCCGAGATAGCATCTGTTTTCCGTAGCATGCAGGAGGCTTGAGACAAGCCCTGGAAAAAGACAACGCAGAGCGAGTGCACTTTAGCCGAGGATAAGACCAAACACAAATGGGTTATTAAGAAGCCCTCGATGTAATATCTGGCTGACATTAAAGTGTCTCTTTTTGAAATGATCCACTGCTGGGGATAGGGGGCTTTTTTGATACTGATGTTGAATAAATAATATGAAGGATCATTATGAGGGAGTGGTGTTTATATTAAAAAAGAAGAAAACACTGTAATGTTATCACCGGGGCCGTGCTGGACAGTCTACCCAAGAAGTCTTGTTCTATAACCAAAAGCTCCAAAACAAACATCTTAGACACCTGTTAATGATTAGAAGCCGAAATGCTGGTAGTTCCTGAGTCTCATCTGTACATTAACCAGAATTTAAATGGGTTTTACGAAGAGGGAGAGGAGGTGATGGCTAAAATCTTTTTATTATTTGCTTTATCAGGTGTTCTGCTGGCCTAAACTTAAACCTAAAAATCTACATCATCCATTTTATTTTCCTAAAGCAGATATTGTGCTTTAAGGATGACTGATGTAAATTCACCCAATGTTAAAATCTGAGACACAAACTCTGTGCAGGACACTCACCCAGTTGTCTATTTTCATTTCTATGGTCCATATAGTATATCAAAACCATTCATAGGTCGCGCTCCCATATGAGCCTCCTGAAGATTGAATAATGTCCTTCCTGATCCGCGCTGCAAGAGGCCATATTGGATCCAGATTTCACTGGTTCAAAAGTCATTTCATTCCCCTTCATTTCTCCCCCTCTCTCTCTCTCTCCCTCTCTCTGCTTTATTTCTCTCTGTCTCTCTCAAGCCTTCCCTCTGCCTGCTTTATTTATTGCAGGTCCAGTGGTGTGGTACAAAGCCATTACCCGCGCATATGTACCTTTTTGAATAATCAATAAATAATTATTTTATTATTTAATAGGATCGTATGGGAAAAGGAAATGGGTTTTATTACATAAATCCATCAGGCGTGATGAATGGCCACACTTGTAAAGTTGGACGGGGGAAAAGGGGAAAGTGGTTCGGACGGGCCTGCGCCTGCGCTCAACTGCAGCGCCTCGCTGAGCACTTTCTCTATGCGAGGTTGTAAATATGACATTTTTGTCTCTTTGGGACTGTCAATTGGAGTGCAAGGGGAATGGGGGGAAGGGGATTGTAAATTCAGAGAGATTAATTAACCTTTTACATTTGCGATTCAGCCCTGCATCTTTTTCTGTATATTGTGACCCCTATGAGCAGAGGGGTGAGAGACCTGGCCGCACACGGCCCAGGGAGTGCAGACGTCTCATTCCAAATGAGTTATTAACAGAATTTTTTGAATAGATGGAAAAATTGTAGCCTGGCCATTTAGTGTCATAAAGGCCGGGTTGGCGAGGCGGCAGGGGCCTCCCAGGGACAGGAGGCAATACCATTACAATCAAATCTGAGATGGAAGAGGGATTGAGCTGTCCATTCTGAATTTTTATATTGTCAGAGGGCCGGGGAGGAAATAATGCCATCCTGGAGTGTATTAACCTCTGGCTGGGGAGAGAGGACAGGAGGAGAGAGAGGGGGAGAGAGAGAGAGAAACAGGCGGGCAGACAGAGGGATTTGAGATTGGACAGCAGGGAGAAAGGAAGGCTAGGAGAGGGAGGAGAGGAATGAAGGGGCGAAAGAGAGTTTCATGCCTTATGCTGGGGAAGCCAAAGAGGGAGAGACAGGGATATGAGATGGCCGAGAGACAGAGCCAGAACAGAAGAGCGGAGAGTAGGGAATAATGCAATAAGGATTTAGAGAGAAAGTAGGGGCAGGACTGCGAGGGCAAAGAGGAGGAGGAGGAGAAATGATGGGAAAGACAGGGAGAAGAGGGAAGTCTGGAAGGAATGGAGGAATGACATGGAGCGAGGAGATGAAGGAGGGAAGGTGGAGGCTGGAGGAGAAGTTGGAGGGAATGGTGGCGTGTGAACAGTAGAAGATCATTATGATCTATAGAGCTGCTCTGAGTATATCAAACCACAAGATGATACATCAACACAATAGTAATAATATCATATTGTTGTTCAATGCAACTACTCTACAAATGTTTTATTTCATTATTTAGAGGTGAATATAGCTGTGGCTTAACAAGAAGACATTTTAAGTGATGCAAATAGTATCCCGATAGTTTACTGAGTAGGACGCAGCAATACCACATTGTAAATATACTCTATTACAAGTCAAAGTCCTGCATTTAAAAGAGGGTAGAAGTAAAGACATGTTAGCAGCAAATATACTTAGAGTATCAAGTGTAAACACACTCATTTTGCAGCAGAATGGCCACTGTCAGTTATATATAATCAAATTTTATATATGGTTTAGTTTGGTCATTTTCAAACTTACAGCTCAAATGCACATGGTCAGTGTTACTGATGACTTACTGAACATGTGAGCAGCATATCATTGTTGTGGCTGGTCCAGAGGGAGCTATAATTTCATACAACATATAATTTGGTGGTTTTGTTGACATAAATGTGCTCTCCATATTAACAATGATATCATTTTGTGTTGCTACACAGGCATACCTGATGAGTTAGGTACCATATGATGGACAGTTATAACAGCCAATGACATGTGTGTGTATGTCAATAGAGTTTCACTTCCTGCAGAAGCTGCAGTCGAGCAGCAGAATTGATGCCCCACTGTTTTTAGCCCTCTGTAATTATTTTCAATCTAGGACTGGGTACGAATATCAGAATCACTGTACAGTTCACCTCTACTAACAGGTTTAATGTAGCAAGGATTTTTTTTTTGTCAGATCTTAATGTTCATATTGCAAGTTTCCAAAACAAGTAGGTAAATAAAAAGTACATCTCCATCTTTAATTTAGTAGAATATGAATATAAAGAAACATTATACTTAAGTAGGCCTACACACAAGCTCTGGAAAGTCTAAGTTCACATCATTTATTTGACCATCAATTAAATGCTTTTAATTGTATTATTAAATATTGAATGGATCATTAAACTGGGGGAAATAGGATATGATCCATCAATTGACATTTTCCTTCCTGCAAATCTTTGCAGAAAAGAAAAACAAGCCTAAAGTAGCTTATCAGAGGAGGGAACTATGTTACTACACCGGACAAGCCAGCAAAACCTGCATGTGTAGGTGCACGGAGGTGGTCAGCAAACTCACCTTTAACTCAAGATGGATTCTTCCACACAGGTAAGACACGTCGTCTGTGCTGTCCTTGTACCTACTCTAACTGTAACCACTGTTCATGTCGTAGTCTAATATCATTTTACATTCTTAGGACTGACTTAAAGTGAATTTAGGTGATGCCGAAGTTTTTAGCCGTTGATGCGCATTGATTCACGCGCCCCACTGTGGTTACGTTGACCAATAGCAACACAGTTCAGAGGTCGCAGCGGAGCGGAAGTTGTTGGCTGCTTTTGCCACTGCAGTAAGTGCAGGCAGCTTTTAGCACAGGCTAACACGCCTCTCACCGTGTTTGGGCTGTTTGTCATAGGAAAGGAAAAATGTGAAGACGCTCAAAATGTGCGAAAGAAGAAGCCGGCACGTCGACGGATATGGTTTTCACCGGCGCCGCCTCTGAAGAAGAGGATAAGCTAACGTAGAGAAACCCGGAAGTGTTGTTGAAGGTAATGAGCTTGTTACTGTAGCTTGTGTGTTTGGCTGAGAAAGACAAGTCAGGGGTGGAATAAGTTGATAATAGAAAGCAGCCCATGAAATGGCATCGATTGTAAAGGATATCACTTATCTTTAGATGTTTAATCTGCTGTAGCTAATCCAACGTTAGCTTCTGTTTTTCTCGTTAGCCACCGGCTGCTTCATGTAGCCTAGCTAACGCATACTTTTCCTAAACACATCCTACATGTAATACATGTAAGTTACTGTAAATCTGCAGTTTGGTGGATGTCAAGATAAATGTGATGCAGCAGTTTAAGGTCTTGGGCTACTGAGAGAATAGATAAGTCATATAACAGTTATATTCTAGTATGTAAACCAACATAAAATCTTATAAATGCTATATATTTCTTGACAAAGTCTGTTGAGGGATGCATGTTGTATTTCTTCATAACTGTTATGATGCATCAGCAGTCTGAGCATTAATGCAAGTGCTCAAAATGTCTGTAAATGCTTCTCCAAAATGTTTTGCCAATGTGTCAAGTGTCACAGAGACTGATAGCATCAACAACAACATTCACATAATACAAGGAGTGGCTTCACCTGATCATGTATCTTTGGCGTGATGCCCTTGGTGCAACAAGTTGTGCAGGTGTTAATGCAACACTGTCACTATGGGTGTTAGATTACATGGTGGTGGATGGTCACTATCTTAGCAGAGCTCTGTCTGTTTTCCTCTGTGCCTTCCACAGCTGTCCAGGATGTGCTTGATCATTTACAAGGGTTAAATTATGTTCTATGGGGTTATTGCCTAAATCTCTCTATGTTCCCTCAGCTCCCAGCAGCCACAGACACAATGAGTGCCAAATACGGTCTGGTGAGCTACAACAGCTCACGGAAGCACATTTCAATCTCCATCCCGTCATCCACGGAGGTGATGTCACCCCACATAAAGTCTGTGGAGGAGCTGAGGGTCCTGGGGATCAACCTGAGCAGCTTCAGTTCCCCCACGCAGTTCTTGATCTGTGTGGCTGGAGTCTTCCTCTTTTACCTCATCTATGGATACTTGCAGGTAACACAGGACACCATCTGAGAGATGCACTTACAAACATGGTTGTTAGGGTGTAAGGATAGTGCTGCTGTGAAGGCTCTGTGTCTATTTGCATGTACATATACAAAACACAGGCAAATGTATTCTCTCCAGAGTTTGTCTACATGTATTGTTGTTTTAGATGTAGCTGTGTTGCTGTTTATACAATTGGATACAGCGCTGGTGCACATGGCATATAAGACAACCCATGTAACATGTAATTTAATTTTGCATTTCACAAGATGGTCCTATCATTACCTGCTTTGTGATTCTTCCCTCGTCCCTCCACATAGGAGTTGATATTTTCTGTAGAAGGATTCAAGCCTTTTGGTTGGTATCTCACTCTGGTCCAGTTTGGTTTCTACTCCATGTTTGGTCTCGTGGAGCTTCAGCTCACACAGGACAAACGCAGAAGGTAAATAACTCTTCTCTTATTTATTCAGCTCAACCACTGTCATTTGTAACAGTTTATTTTTTGTGAGCTATGATTGACATTTAAAGACAGCATTCCTTTAACATGTAGACCCCATCTTTAGGTGAAGTTTTTGGAAGAACTAGTGATGATCTATTTTTGTTAAACCTTCTAAAGTCAGGTCAACATGAAAATCTATTTCTTATCTACATTATGTTTTCCTTTCTTCCAGGATACCAGGGAAGACCTATATGATCATAGCATTTTTAACAGTGGGCACTATGGGCCTGTCCAATACCTCTCTGGGCTACTTGAACTACCCCACACAGGTCATCTTCAAGTGCTGTAAACTCATCCCAGTCATGATTGGAGGAGTGTTTATACAAGGTAAGCTGATTCTACTGCGCATTTATTGATACACAGACCTTACAGATACAGCTACGTATTTACGGATATTGGTGACTTTTTTTTTTTTTTTTTGCTATTATTTGATCTGCCCTTAGCACCACATTTCTAGCGTCTGATGTCGTCTGTTGTAGTTGTTGTTAAAACAAGGCTTGTTGATCCAAGCGTTAACACTGAGTTGGCTTTGTGGAATAGCTAAAATCTGTTTGGATTTACTAAAGTCAGGATTTTCAAGTCCAGCTTTTGTGCTCTCTGGATTACTACCACACCTGCATTTTGATTTGTGATCAGTTGACAGACATGCCTGTTTAGAATTTTTCATGGTTAACACAAACTCTGAACTTATAAATGTCAGTTAATCCCAAATTATGTCCAACGTTTCTCGTAGAATGAAAAAACTCTAAAGTAAACTACATGAATTGTATTTTATTCAGAAGATAAAGGAATTTCTGAAAACAGAGGTTGCATCATTACTTAAAGGGGAACGCCACCTAAATTAAGACTTCCAATATGTTATTTCTATGGCCATGAGCGACTCTCTCAAAGCCAGAAACCAGAGAAGTAAGTCTCAAACTTGTGATGTCATAGGATATGAAGTCTAAGTCTGGAGCTGCTCCATAGACAGTGAATGGGAGCCTGATTTTATGGACCCACAGTTTGTTTGTTTTCTTTTTATATCCAAATGAGCTTTATTCTGTTGTAGTGTTCTCAGTCCTGAAACAGAAAATGTACCATATACTGAGAACATTCCCCTGGCTGCTTTCATTGTCGTCTAGAACATCTTTCCCAATTCACTGTCTATGGAGCAGCTCCAGACTTTATACCCTGTGACATCACATATTTAGGTTTTAGCACTCTGGCTTTTGGATTTGGGAGAGAGTTGTTCATGTGTACTTATATTTTTGGACTGTCTGAGATGACAGGAATAACGCATATGCATTTCCAGTTCCTCTTTTAAGAAAAAATAATGTTTAAGTTTTCTTTATTGAACTCAAAACGATTTACCCATAATCATCAGTCAGGAGAGGTAGACTTAGGAGAAAGTATGTTTTACACCTCATTTCAGTCATCTCACATGTTTCCTTTGAAGGTATGACCACCTTTCAACACTGGGAACCTCCTTTTTATCTCTATCTGTTGTTTTCGGCTGTCAGAGCCCAGTCGGCTGTACTGGTTCTGTCTGTTCTTTCATCCTCACACCGGCCCACTCAAGGTTCTGTGTCCTCAACGTCAGACAGGTTTTGTGTATTCTTCGCCTTCTTCTTGAGTCTCTCTCTGGATGGATAGATGTGAGGACCAGGGTCCCTCAAGGGGTCGAGTGGAAAACAGAATTTATTCACTTAGAATGCAAAGAGGAAAGAAAGTGGGAGAGAGGGATGGATGAGGGGAGGGGTGTGGGGTTGAATCTGATGTGAGGCCCTTCAAAGGCGAGTCTGGGAATCAAAGCCGACCACGGTCGACCTGATGCCTGCGTCCCCTTGTCAACCTCAAGGCATCTATCCGTCAGACTGTTTTTGGAAGACTCCTTCATCCTGTTGTTTTTTTTCCAAACTTTTGCTTTTTCAAAAAGCTTTTTTTTCCCCCGTGCATTGTTATGTGCAAAACCTCTGAAACTTCGAATCGTCAAGAATTTCCATTGTAAAAACTTTTAGTTACATTTTTTTTACCTGAGTCCAATGTCAACTTCTTTTATTTAAAAAGAGGAGGGTCACCTTTTGAAGGTTTTTTTGCAAGCCATGCTTGAGGGGAAGTGCTCTCCCTGTGCAACATCTCAGTTTGGTCTCTCTGTGTTTGTGATGATGTAAAAGGGTTTTGGAAGTTTTACCAGTTAATCTTTTGTGAGGTTAGACAAAATGTGATTTAGAAGATTAGATTTCTGATTTCTGAATTGCAGATAGATGTTTAAAATGGTTCAATGCTATAGGTAGGTAGGTAGGTAGGTAGGTACTTTATTAATCCCCTTGAGGAGAAATTTCAGCGCCACAGCAGCCAATAGAAACAATACTATGTGTTTGTTTCCCAGGTAAACGCTATAATCTGGCTGATGTGTCTGCTGCTCTCTGCATGAGTCTGGGACTCATCTGGTTTACGCTAGCTGACAGCAAAGTGGCGCCCAACTTCAACGTCACAGGTGATTTCTTTGTCTTTACTAAATCGCTGTACAGCTTCAGCGAAGATACATAATTTGCTCATGAGTTCAAATATCAAATATCTATATGTTCTCAGTTTTGTGTGTTTATGCGTGTGTGTGGCCTGCAGGGGTTCTCCTCATCTCCCTGGCACTGTGTGCAGACGCCGCGATTGGAAACGTGCAGGAGAAAGCCATGAAACTCCACAATGGCTCCAACTCTGAAATGGTGCCCTGTTTTCTCTAACTAATAAAGTGTATATATAATAAAGTAAACTGGACAAAAATATAAATGCAACACATTTTTGTTTTTGCTCCTATTTTTGATGAGTAGAAATAAAGATCAGAGACTTTGTAAGCACTTTTCCAAGATAATCCATCCACCTGACGGGTGTGTCATATCAGGATGCTGATTAAACTGCATCATTACTACACAGCTGTGCCTTGGGATGGTCACAATAAAAATGTACAGTTTTATCACACAACACAATGCCACAGATGTCGCAAAATTTGTCTCCAGTGATGTTTACCAGAACTTGGCAGTACATCCAACTGTCCTCACAACCGCAGCTCACGTGTAACCACACCAGCTCAGGAGCTCTACATCCAACATCTTCACCTGCAAGATCGTCATCATCGAGAACAGCCGCTAGACATCTGATGCAACAGTTGGTTTGCAAGAAGAATTTTTGCACAAACTGTCAGAAACCTTCTCAGGGGCGCTCATCTCAGTGGCTGGTCTCAGACCATCTCGCAGGTAAAGATGTGGATGTCCTGGGCTGGCTCAGTAGACCGGTTGGATGTGCTGTCAAATTCACAGAAACGACATTGGAGACAGCTGAACAGTCAGTTCAGTGGGGAAGATGTACATTTTAGAGTGGCCTTTTGTTTTGACCATCCTAAGACACACCTGTGTAATAATCATGCTGTTTAATCAGCACCTTGATCAGCACCTGTCAGATGAATGAATTATGGATTAGGTTGGTTAAGTGCTCACTAGCATGGATTTAAACAAACCTGTGAACAAAACTGAGCCTTTTGTGTGCATAGGAAGTCTTAGATCTTTATTTCACCTCGTGAAAAATGGAAAAACTCAGTCTTTTCACACAGTATTGAAGGTTAGTGCAGAACATGTAGCTCTGCTTAACAGTGTCATCAAAACCAGACTGCTGTGCCTCGTTTTTTGGCTGCAAGAATTGTGATGATTATTATTTTTCTGTGTGAGATGTCACTGACTGGTCACATGGTGTTGTGTTGACAGGTGCTGTACTCGTACTCCATCGGTTTTATCTACATACTGACAGGCCTGTTCTGTGTGGGTGGACTAGGGCCGGCAGTGGCATTCTGCTCAGAAGTGAGTAAACCCTAAGACAATAGGACTAGACGCTTTAAGATGCGAACATGCTGCCACAGTCAGATCTTCTTTGTAAGATACACAGATTATTTAGTTCTTATATGTTAATAGTCTTATGTTTTGTGCTCCTGTGTCACGTCTTTGATCCTCTCCTCCCTCCAGCATCCTGTGAAGACGTATGGTTATGCATTCTTCTTCTCTCTCACTGGTTATTTTGGCATCTCCTTCGTGCTGGCCTTGATCAAACTCTTTGGTGCCCTGGTTGCAGTGACAGGTCAGAGCAGCAATTTGTTAAATCCTTTCCTCTCTTCTCTCTGTGGTAATCTGACTATTGATTTAAAGTTTAGTTTAGACAGAAAATTGTGTCATAATTCACAGTATATTTTTAAAAACACAATACAAGAGCCTAGAAATGGCTCTTTGAACATGTTATTCATCTGGTGAGCTTTTGTTTCTTGTTTGTAATTAAGTAAAACCACAAATGTTTTTCTTCCTTTGCAGTGACCACCGGGAGAAAGGCCATGACTATCGTACTTTCCTTCATGTTCTTTGCGAAACCTTTCACTTTTCAGTAAGTACGCTCACCTTTTGACTTTGATCAGTTTTCTTCTAGTTTAAAGTAAGTCTACACTGACCTCTCCTTTGACTAATAAAACTTGACTTGGCTCCCCTGCCCCTGGTTTTCATGTCCTCAGTCCATTTTCAGACCTTGACTACTCCGCTGCTCTTTCTCCTTGTCCTTCACTCTTGCTCACCCTCCAACTCCTCTGTGCTGTCAAAAGGGTCTCATTTCTGCTCTACCTCTCCTGCTCTGCTTTTCTGTCGTAACTTTCAACATACACACACACACGCGCGCGCGCGCCACGCTACACACAAGATACAAAAAACTTTTTTGTTTCTTTCGCCAACTTCCATTTTCCCTCCAGCTGGTGTGTGCCCTCCACCGTTGCTTGACTCGCAGTCCCTTTTATGGCTGCAGTTTGCACTTTTAAAACCAAAAGATTTTAATATCAGAATATATACAGTATTATCTGTCTTTCCATGACCTTCTCGTTAGATTCTGCTGTACGTCGTTGTGTATTTCAATATTATTATTAGCAGTAGTAGTATTAGTAGTGTGGCTTCTATTGTTTTCACTGTGTGAGTCTGACTGATTTTGTCACTTAGATAGCGTCACAACGGTGCAAGATGCAGTCACAAAACTTTACAGATGTGTAGTTGAGATCACAATGAAGGTCATATAAGAAGATGGGTGTGGTCCAATCAAGGGGGCCAGAAGTATTAGGGGGCATTATTTAGCATCTGCCCATGTTTGCTCTTCATTCCTGCTGTCCCTTCAAATATATCTAACCTTTCTGTCTCTCCCTCTTTAGGTACATCTGGGGTGGCCTTCTGGTGCTCTTTGGCATCTTCTTGAATGTTTACAGCAAAAACAAAGAGAAAATGAAGCTTCCCTCAATCAAGGACCTCAGGAGCTGGCTGCTGACAGGAAAGAAAGTCCGATTTCTCTCACAAAACGTATAGGAAGCACCAAAAGGCGTAGCCGAAGTCCTGCGCTGGCCGACTGTTCATCCGTTCAGATGTAGAGTTGGCCCACCTGCCTCGGGATATGCTACAGTGCCCGAGCCACGAGCCTCATCACCACCAACTTTGAGCCAAGCATGGGAATACAGGGTTTGACCACCAATCAGCCTGAACAACAGGTGACACACGATTACACTTGGACGGGTGATAGAGTCGCTGTATCCCATCTCTGTCTACCAGCACAACACTGGTGTAGAACTGCCTGAAATTACTCAAACTATCTGCAGCAAACTGAAGGAACTGTAACTGTTTTATACAAGGGGATCAATGCTAGTGGGCTCTTTTTAAAAGCAATGCTTCAGAGCCCCACGGACACATTCCCAACATGGAGGACAACACTGAGGACTTTTCTAAAGGGAAGCCAGCGCCTTAGCTAACCAAATCGCACAGTTTTGCACTGGAAATGACTTGTACACTTAAACCCTTGAGTGGTTGTAAAAAAGAGGAATCAGTGGATGGACCGTACAGAGCGACACGCTAACCTATCATGTCTGAAATGAATGTTTGTCTCTCCATGCTAAAAGATAAAATACATATTGATATAAAGGCATATTTGCCCCTGCATGTGCCAGAAAGACAGAACCAAACTATGTTTTACATAATCATTGTCTTGATGAAAGTGGCTTTTTTCATAGTTTATTGGTAATTTATATCTGACTGTGCCCTAATTCATGAAAGACGTGCGATCATGTGCTGATATTTCGGCGGGAATATGGAGACATTTGCTCTTGTGAACATGAATTTATCAAAAATGTCAACTGCCATAATTTGCTAACCATGAAAGGGTACCACTCTTTTTACATTAAAACAAACTGAGACGTTTCTCTTAAAGTCCGGTGTTTTCAGTGTGTGTGCGAGTGTATGTGTGTGTGTGTGTGTGTGTGTCATCAGCCAACCCTTATTCTCTCCCCTTGCACCGCTTGAGAGAAGAGTTGAAATGTTGCCAAACTGTGTGTATGTGTGTGTGTTTATCCATCCAGTGGCCTTAGGCATGTTTGATTAGGAGTCCTGAAAAAAAAGATAGCACTGCTAGACAGAAAATAAACAGCAGTCTTCACTGTGCCTAGGCTGTCCTATTCATTTGGATCCATCCCGTATCCGTCTGTGTATGAGTGTGTGTGTGTGTTAGCGAGTCGTTCACATGAATGCCAGTCTCCATTCGCTCTAAATGATGATGTGATGAAGCTCACACCTGGTTCTTCAGCGGTGCTCTGCAGTTTCCTCTGTTGGGCCATTCAAGGATATTATGTTGAGATATTTTAGGAGGTGTTTTTTTTTTCTCCTGTTTACTCAATGACACTTGTGTTTCCACCAATAACACATTTACATTATTGTGTAACAGTAGGTGACTGCATAGTTTTTTGTTTTTTTTTGCACCACCGTCAAAAAATCCCTGCTTTATGAATATCGCTATCCAGATAATCATCCCCCAAGAGATCTGTGCTCGTCCAATCTTATTCACGGTTCATCGTACTGTAAATATAACAGTTTAAAAACAACTTTATAATTTTGGTCTTTTAATCTCAAACACACAAACAGTGAAATCCATTGCAACACTGTTTTATATTGAGTCTAAATGTCCAGAGAATATAAGCAAACTCTTGTCCTGACATTAATGAATTGCAAGATGCAGGGTTGCAAAGTGATGAGAGACACCGTCCTTCAACCTTGGAACCAGAATCCTCTCTGTCAAAGTGCCCTGCAGCAGGAATCCAGCGCTGACGTTCTGTCTGCTGACCATGCATTTTGACCTCTCGATGGAGATACACAGGTGAGAAGAGAATATCCTCACAGAGGTCAGTAAAGTGTTACATCAGTTCTCATGTCCACTGCTGAAAATCTCACTGTGTTTAATTGGTTGCAAACGCAAAAGGCCCGATCAAGGAGATATTTAAGCATGCTAGGAATAAATTGAAAATGTTTGAGAAGTCTTTTGTCCTTGATGATCGTTTTATGTGTGTGCATATGTGTGTGAGTGTCACTGCCATTGCATGGTGTGAAATGAAAGAGACTTGCCAGCTCAGCAGGAGGTAGCTGAGTGTGGCTCTCTCTGTGATCCTAATAGAGGCCCAGATATTACAGTCTCACTTCCAGGCGGGAAACCTAACGCTGGGCCAATTAGTAATTTGGTATTTCATAAAATTTGGCAGCTTGTGTCTGATGACAAACTGACAGAGATCCTCTCTCCTCCAGGGAACCTATGGCAGTACAGCAGCATACATACACACACACACACACACACACACACACACACACACATACACACACAGTGAGAGCTGCTAAGTTTTTCTTCCAAAGCAAAGTGGCGAGCGTGGAACATACTGAGAGCATGTAACTCAATTGAAAACAGAAAATGACTTTGGATGGATTCTTGTTTGGCTGCAGATTCGGGTTTCACACAAGCACGAAATGGGGAAAACATTTTCTTCAAGAGGCCTTTTTTATGACACACAGCGCCTTCCTTAACTACTGTTTTTATATGATGGATGAACTGTGAAACAGTCCATTAGAGGTTGAGAGGTCGTGTTGCAGTGTTAAAACATTAGTTTGCCATTATATACACCTTTGATGTGCAGCGTACAGTGCTGCTTCATCGCTATGGGAACGGCTGTTCTCTTCCAGCTCCCTGAAAGGTCATTATGGGATGGGAAAGCCCAGTTGACCCAAGGCAAAGTACATCATTTGTCTTTTAGCACCAGGAGAACACACCTAACAAAGCAGGCTGACCCCTGTTAGAACGCTGAGGATTTTGGCCATTTTTCAAATTTGCCATCCACTGAAGTCAGCTGTTTTTTATTGTTTTAGATAAACATCTTTCTCTTTTTTTAATCATAAGGGAGTTTAGGTGCTGTGTCTTTATTAAGGGTTGCAGCTATGACGTGATGAGATGTGAATGTGTGGATTTATATCCTTGTATGACTGAAATTAATTTAAACAGGCCTTCATCTGCGCTGTACTCATGTATTTTTCTCCCTTTCATTCTCCCACTGCCTCCTCATTGTCCGATACCCCACTCACACACATACACACACACCTGGTAACCTAGGCCATCCAACCTCTGCTCTCACATAGCTGCAGCCCTTCCTAATAAATAATGGGAGGTGTCCGGAGCTCATCATCCCGGCAAATAGGCTGCTATATAATATGCGGTCCACTTCAGATAGGTTGCTATATAATATGTGGCCCGACCTCGGACAGCCACAGCAGGGAGGGCTGGCAGCCCATTCATTATGGGTGCAATCGGTTCAGTGGGGGCAGCAAGGTGGCTAGGTGAGGGATACGCAGTAGCTCTCACAGAGACATGTATGCACACACCTGCTCTCACTCTCACACACACATACACAAACGTACACAATCCCTGTTGTCCTTGGCTAAATAGCAGGTGCATACACAAACAAATACAGAGACAGTGTAGATTTATCAGTTGTGTGATTAAATGCAGTTTGTAGTAGCTATTTGAATCAGTTGAGATTCACTTCTTATATTTTTCTTGAATGTGGGAACGTTTTAAATCGGTCTTCATGTTTTTCAGAAATGTTAGATTTTGGGAAAAACACGTTCACTTTCTTGTTGAGCTATGAGGAGATCAATATCATTTTCATGTGTGCAGGATAAATATAACGCTACAGCCAGCAGCCAGTTAGCTTAGCTTAACATAAACAGAAGAAAACAGCTCACCAGACTCTGTGCAAAGGTGACAAAATCAGCCCAGGGAATCACTTTTTCTTGGTGACCAAGTCTTAATGCCATGGTGCGGTTTTACAGTTGGTTACGTTTAAGCAAAAGGCTACGAGAGACCATGGTTTACAGTCATTTTAGAACAGCTAGTGACTGTTGCTAGGCATGATACCATACCATACCATATGTACATACAGGTAAGAGTCAAAATATGTCATTTTGATTTTGGGGTGAGCTGTCCCTTTAATGCAATAAGGTAAATCCATTGATGTGTAAAAATAACTGAATACAGCAGATACAATCTGTTCATTCCTATATAAGTTGCCCAGTGTGTATAAATTAACCTAACCTTTCATTAGGTCCACAGAGCAAGCACACTTGAATGGGGATAAAATTATCTAATCCTGTGGCTCTTTTGGACTTTCAAAATGTTATTAGACTGAACAGATCAAATTCTGATAATAAAACGAGTCAAAATAATTTGTCCACTGATTTACAGACATCTCTGTCACAATGTACGTCTATGGGTGAAGGCTTTTTTGCACCAAATGGACTCGGATGATGTAATTCCACTATAAAACCTAGCTTCAAAACCCGGTGCGCTTGTGGGTCTGGGTAAAGTGTGTTAATTAGTGATCTTTAAAGGTGCTGTTAAGCAGATTTTGTTACATTTGGACTGAGCCAGGTTAGCTATTTGTTGTCCCCTGTTTCCAGTCTTTGTGCTAAACTAAGCTAAGCTTATCAGCTGTTGAGGATAGCTTCACATTTACTGTAAAGACATGAGCGTGGTATCAATCTTTTATCTAATTTTTGTCAAGAAAGCAAATATTTCTATGATAGAAATGTCTCATTTTTACTTTTCACTCTGATAATCATTTTTTCATCCTTCCTTTCTTCTGTCTTTCCCTGTCCATTTTCATTTTTTCTATCCCTTCTTTTCTTTCCTTAATTTCTTTCCTTCATTCCACCTCTCCTCCTTTCCTTCCTTCCTTCTCTCTCCACATCAGCCCCCCTCCCCACCTCTTCCTCCTCCTCCTACCTCAGACTCATTACACCCCACCCACCCGTACCCCAGCCTCTGCGAGGAGCTCTCCTCATATAATATGATGGCCATCTGCTAGGCTGAGCCACGCTTTCCAAAAGCCCCGGGGCTAGATGTTTATCTGTCGTCCCCCTCTCAAACTCCTTTAAGGATGCAAAACATATCAGCGATCATCGCCGCTACAATTAGCACAGGTGCTGCTGAGCTGTAAAGTGATCAGGAGAAATGGGAGGAAACATAATTGAAGTGGATTAGAGCGGAGAGGTGGGAGGGAAAAAATGAAATAAAAATTCTGGAGGCTTGGACAGCGGCCCTTTTCTATACTGCTGTTTAAAATTCACTGTGCTGTGATTAAAACTGGTGCAGCGCGGTGGTGGAAGTCCTGGCAAGGAGTTTTGGTTTTTAACAGCTGTCTAGTGTGTTCTACTGTTTTTCTACACCACTGTTTCAATGAATGTGGTCCTGTCAGGTTGAAATATGGAGTTGGAGGGTGATTGTGCATTGTATAACCAAGATCAGGGCTTTTTATACATGTGCTGCATGTATTTTTCATATTTACCTGAGGAGCTACAGCAACTCATGGGTGTGTGTGTATGTGTATGTGTGTATGTGTGTGTGTGTGTGTGTGTGTGTAGTCTAACACATGACAAACCAAGTCCTCTTGTATTCAGCTTGTCAGCATCCTCTGACAACATGGCAGCAAACATTTGTGCACGCGCATGCAAACACGTATAGATACTGTACAGACACACACACACCATCACACACACACACCATTTCAGTAGCTCGAGCTGGGCCGAAATATTCCGCAGCAGTCACTCTTGAAGAGAAATTCTTAATAATAAATATCCAGCCAATAATGAATGTGCTGCTGGCTGCAGTTGTCTTGGGGGCATAATATCTAATTTCCTCCCAATGTTTCATATCCCTACTCCTGCATGTCGACACAGTCCATCATTACACCCCAATGCAGGTTCCTATCACTTTTATTTATTTTTCAAATCAATATATAAATCAGAGCCTGGACAGATGAGATCCAATAAATTACAGAGTGCCGGACAAATGCGGAATGTTAACTGTGTACCAGGAGAGAAGATTCCCATGGGTGCTGCCTGGTCTGCGCCGTGTGCTAGAGGAAAATCTACTAAATGTCATATTAAATCACAGCTAACTTGAATATTACTCAGTGCTGTTTTTAATACAAGTGGAAAAACTCATTCAAGGCCTTATCTGAATAAGTTTTGTGGATTCCATGTATCTTTACTAGAGCTTTGACTCTCTGCCCAGACCCAGTTGGGTCCAACTAGACCCACCGCTGTTGGGCTGGGGCAGGCTGTAAGTTCTTAAAATTCCCCTGGGTTTGAATTGGGTCAGGTTCACTCCAATTTCCCAGTGTTTTGTTTGTTTGTTTGTTTGTTTTTAGCAACTCGGACAAGCAAGTCGATGATGTCCATTAGTACAGAGGAACCTTCTTACAGTGATCATGTCTGTCTGGGATAAATTTATCACTAAAAAGGATGATTATTATTATTATTGATGACGGCTTCAAACATGGGTGCTTTACCCGTGCACATTTGTTTTCTGTCTCCATCAGCAGCCATTACTGTTTCTCATTGTTTGAGTAAACTACACAAGGTAGCTTGAGGAACCCTCCACTGCTGCCTCCCGTTGGCTCGTTCTTGGCAGCTCGTCATAAATTTCAATAACACTACTTTAAACAGTAATTGTATGGGAATGATTCTGTCCCAAGCATTTTGATCCATATAAGCGATTAATCACTGTAACCATGATAACTATAAGCGAGTTACACTGTAACAGAAAATGAAGTCATAACACATCATTTGAAGTTTCTAGGATCCCATTTTTGCATCCCTCTCCACCAGGCGTTCACTTAAATT
>NW_026080227.1:0-1020 GCF_006386435.1 Epinephelus moara | reverse complement strand
ATCTAGACTGCCGGAAACTACACGAAGAAGAAGACAGCCGGCCGGCAGTTTGGAAAGCAGCGAGACAGGGGGGAAACACACTGCTCACTGTAGCCTCAGTTTGTGCCTCATACAGATCTGCTGGTAAAGTTAACTAAGCGTTAACAAGCGTGATAAAAGACGGCAGAGAGGCGACGCTGTGCAAATAAACCAAAGATTTATTAATTTTCTGTAGCAGTAAACACATGGGCCGATAACAAATGTGTTAACTAACTATGCTAAAGTTTTACAAGCTATTCAGGGCTGCCGACGATAACGTTAACATGACAAACAGCAAGGCTACAGCTAACACGTTAATGTACTGACACTCCTCAGACAGACACACACACACACACACACACACACACATACCGGACAGCCTCTCAGTCCTTAGCCGCTAACGTTAGCTTATGTACAACACAGGTACCACACAGAAACTTTTCAGAGGGTCATAATGTGCTTCTAGTGACTGTCAAATCGCCAGCGAAATTTGTTTACACTGCGGACATGGTGAACAGCTGCCTGCTCTCATGGTACAAAGATCCTCTTAGAAGAAAGATGGATCACTCTGCTCTGCCACCAGGAACAAAGTGGGAGGCAAAGATCCTCTCTGAAGAAGAGGGCTCACTTTGCTGCAGGGTTCACCAAAACGTTTTTTTGTTTTTTTTCTTTTAATAAATTGAACACACATTTAAGAACATACAAGATCCTGTAGAGAATTAATACATATAATACAATACAATAAACATTGTCAAATTAAATGAAGGAAGAGGATTTTTTAAAGGCAAATTAAATATTGGGGATTTATGTAAAAATATACATATAAACATATAAACATAGACATATAAATAATTATATAATTAAGGATATGTAGGCTATGTTAGGTGAATACTCCTGTCAAATGCATGGTGTTGAAACGTTTAATTTTGACTTAATTCCAGGCCTGGAATACCTACCTCAGAAAAATGCTGTTCAACATTGATATTATTGTTAAAATTGTTC
>NW_026080226.1:0-2479 GCF_006386435.1 Epinephelus moara | reverse complement strand
TCCTTGCTAGGAATTTTTAGGCTAAGTCAGGAGCGCTCTGAGAGGACTCTGAGAATCTTTGTGAATACGGGCCCTGATCTTTGAGATGTTCCTTTATTGACAGAAGCATTACTGGACAATATTTATATGTTTAAATATCTCACAGAGGTTCCTGGCTGCTGCTTTGACATTTATGGACAAGACACCAAGATGGTTCTGTAGAATAGGGATGGACTTTGGTGGACAAAAGAGAATTAATTGTTTGTTTTTGTTTTGAACCAACAGGAAATAAAGCATCATTTAACTGGACCACATGTTAAATTAAGGGGTTTTGATGGGAAATTAACAACAAGAGAAAATATAAAAATAAGCCCTGCATTTAAGGCATGTAGAAAAGAAACATGTTTGTAGGAACTTGAATTTGATGTAACTGAACCAAACTCCCCCCTCAAAAAGCCTCCTCTCTCCAGCACTCTGTGAATTGCATATTACATCTACAGGAGAAGAAATATCTGAAAGCAATACAGAATGATTAAGAGTCTCAGCCGACTGCATCATACTCCATAATATTATTTTTTTAAGTTTTCCTTTACATAAATCAAGACATTTCTGCCAGTATGGCATGCAGAGAACTTTACCAGAATGCAGGAAATGAAAATTTTGAGGCTCAAAATTTCATGGGGGAGGACCCCAGACCCCCCAACTTGATATGTGTCCCCTGCAATGTTCAAATGAAATGACGCCCTTGTCTGCATCACTGTATGGGTACTGAAATGAATTAATAAATATGTAAGTAAGTAAAAGATATGCTACTCTATGTATTTTTTAATTTCTTAATTGTAAAAGGATTGCCCTTTTTTGCATAAGCACCTGCCCCAGAAAATGTCTGTGCAAGGCACTGTTCAAGACCATTGTGGATCTAATCGACATCAAATGTTTGCTGAGACAAATATAAGGCTGTCAAGGTGGTGGAAAACAGATTGGGACTCACTGGCTGGAGGAATCTAAGGCAAAGGGTAAAGACTCCGCACACAAGGAGAGAATAACAAGGTATGTGGACTTAGCTATAATGTTTCGGCTTGACACATCGTTAGTGATAAGATCCAATATGGAAGCAAAGCTGGGTGTCTCATCATTTTTGAAAAGTCTCTGTTTCCACCCGTCCAACCTAAAACACAACCCTGGAGTTTTCAAATTAAAACCAGGTCAGCTCTGTTTTTAAAGATCTCTATTTTAATGTTCTAAAATGGTGGTGTTCGGTGGAAACTAGGCGTGGATGTAGCAATAATAAGACATTTTAAATCAAAAACATATTAGTGTGGATGTAGTCTGAGTAGAAGTACCTTTTAAAGATGCAGTGTCCTTACTCTCAACAGAGGTCTCTGTCTTGTCCTTGTCCTCAGTGTTGGCCTCGTCTACTTCTTCCTTCACTGTGGTCAGCTCAGGCTCACTCTTATACAGCCGGTAGTCTGGAGCTTGCTGTAAGGAAGAGATTGCTCAGGGTCAGAATACACACCATGTGGCAGCAGTCCACACACACACACACACACACACACACACAGGCCCAAGTGGTGTTATTATCACAATACACTAGGGCTGCTCCCTGAAAATCGGAGATTCAAACCATCAGAACCACCGCTACTCTCTCGCACAGGGAGCTGCGGACACACAAGCGGCACAGTGGACGCTGCACCGTAAGGCTCTGAGATAATATCATCTTCTCTCTTCTGCCGAGAAGTTGTGAATTCCAGCTCACAGATACTTAGTACAACATGGTCAGCTTTTGTTTGACGTGTGCGTGCAGCTTGTTTACTACAATAACGATTGCCGTTGTCACACTGAACGTCCCACTGAGCCCCGTTCAAACTTTAAAACCTTTTATGGAAAAATTACAAAAAGTTCCCTATTTAAATGGCCAAATCTGATTTGACTGGCACAATGCTGAGGTGGGTACAGCCCTAAATTACACTCTTAGTTTTAAAAGGAATTTTGAGAATAAAGTTATATTTCACCATCTATTTACAAAATATTATGAATTTCTCTCTTTACATTGAATCTTTAGAGCAGCAAAAAGTGCCATTGCAATAGTCAAGGCATTAAAGAGAGTTCTCTGGTGCTATAAAAAGGCTTTCTGAATGTGCATACTAGAAGTAAGAGGAAAAACACACTTAAAAAAATTGTAAACCCACCCAATAAAACATTACCCTCATAACAATGAAATTCCACACATAAATCCACGTTTAGACCACAGTGGGCTCGATACAGTGACAGCTGGATGGTAAATGGATTGCAGGGGTAAAAAGAAAAACAACAATACATTAAAATCAAATACATATATCCAAAATGGTGCTTGCTTAGGAATGAGTCTCTTCAGTGTGATTTAGGCTTAAGGGTGGAGTTGAGGTGTGACAATGATGACCGAGAATATAAAAATGTTTGGAAGCACACATGGTTGGCAGCCTTCGGTGAACCAAAGATGTAGATGGATGGAGTAGACATG
>NW_026080225.1:0-1151 GCF_006386435.1 Epinephelus moara | reverse complement strand
TTGCCCCTGTAGCGAGTGAATCTGCCTGTAGTGACCCTACAGACCCGCTGCTTCTTCCACTTTAACCTGAATAGCTGCAGCTTGACCGGAGGGAAGCACAGCCAGTTAGCTTCCACTAGCCTCCCAGCTATCCCTGGCTCTCCGTTTGGATCCAACCGGAGCACCAAGCCCCGGTTTGTTATTCAGGTTAAAGTGGGAAGAAGAAGCGGGTTTGTCAGACAGCTGAGTGAAGTGGAGCCTGTGGAGGAAACACCAGGACCGTCTGGATGGAGGTGCTGCAGTGCTTGGCTGCACAGATAGGAAACCCCTCGGCTGACAGGATGTACCACTCTCTCACTCCGCTACTTTGTTTATCTCATGCATTCCTAGGACTTCCGGTTTCCCTTTTTGCGTTATTTCCTCTCACGCAGGCGCAGAACGTATGTGCTACTTAGCCATCGGATGTAGTCTTTGTAGTGTGTTCAAATGCAACTGACACAGGGCGACGTGAGGCAACGTGAGGCGACATAGACAACGCAACAGTTGGCTTTCGTTGCCGCTAGTTCTTTGATGTCGGTTTGGTGTGTCAGCACCTTTAGGCATGCAGAGATTGTAGGTAATGTTGAGTTTGGCCAGTCTCAAGCAGTCTCAAAGATAAAAGAAAGCTGGTTGTGGAACAGATATGTAGACAGGAGGAGATATTAAGGGGTGCAAAGGTAGTGGCCCAGGCTAAGCAGGGACAGTGGTTGAATTGGGAAAGCGTAGAGAAGAGGAAGCTTAGTTGGACGGACCTGTGGAGTATGGAGGAGAATCGTATTAGATTCCTGGTAGGGGCTACATACGATGTTTTACTAACCCCCCAGAACCTAAAACTGTGGGTAAATGGGGACCCATCATGCCCATTGTGTTCACGTACCGCAACCTTAAAGCATATTTTGTCAGGCTGTAAAGTTAGCTTGTCACAAGGCCGATGTACATGGCGACATAACCAGGTGTTGAAAAGTTTAGCTGTAGGCATCGAAGGGAAACGAAGACAGGTAAATTCAGAAGGTTTTAAGAATAGGAGTTTAGCAATTCAGTTTGTCCGTGAGGGGGAGAAATACGGAAGGGATAAGTTAGTAAGGAGGCAAGGGTGTGTCCACCTAGAAGGTGCTTGTGATTGGGAAATGCAA
>NW_026080224.1:0-1100 GCF_006386435.1 Epinephelus moara | reverse complement strand
CAACTTAATACACTGGGCTGACTGCCGGCGACTTTTAAGGTGAGTTGATGACATGAATCCATCCAACACAACCTTCAATCACTGTGACAACTTTGACCATTACTTTAGTTTTTACATGACATACACTTTTAGTGGATCTTCAAGTGTTTATATATATATTAATTTTGACCGAGTTATATGAACTGCAACTGAATCCTCACTCTGAGAGGGGAAAAAAAATGTTGTGGAGCGTAGTTCCTGTGGGCTCCAGCAACATTAAGCCCCTGAGCTTGCCTGAGAAGGACTAAATGCACAAACCTGCTATTTTTAAATATCCCATGGAGAGAGACTCTCACTGCAGCTTGTTTTATTTTGTTCTGAACATGTTGGCGTGCAGCCTCGTTCTGTGGACGATAAACGAGGTGTAGACTTCCATCTGTGTCACCGGTAATGAGGAAATACAGCGAGTGCTGGTCGGAGCAGTGAGTGACAACAAAATGTCACTGACAAATACT
This sequence comes from Epinephelus moara, assembly GCF_006386435.1. NCBI lineage: Eukaryota > Metazoa > Chordata > Actinopteri > Perciformes > Serranidae > Epinephelus > Epinephelus moara. Next base: position 606 of record NW_026080224.1, on the reverse strand, counting down.
TCAAAAAATGAAATGTAAAATATCGGGTGTGGCACAAACAGTTACCTGTGATAATGTTTGGTCCCTCCTGTCTTTCTTCTTCCTTTCTTCTACTGGAACTGGGTATGTTGGTGTTGGATGCTCCCTGACTGATGTATTCATCTGAAAGATGTTAATTCCACTTATATGTCACTTTTCATGCTTTGGCACTTCAAATTAAGAATTTTGACTCTTGGTGAAACTGTTTTACCTGTGGAAGGGTGTAGAAATCCTGCAGCTGATGGCCTGACTTTGATTTTGCGGCTTTCTTGGAAGAGCGTTGAAGAATTGCTGTAGGGAAAGAATCTGTTTTTATCTCAGCTGTTTCATTTTTCAGATTGCTTTACATAACATTATTTTGACTGTTGACCTGTTATCTTAGTTTATTGATTAAATGTGCTACCCTTCAGTATACTGCACTGTGCACTACCCAGGTAGAGTGGGAGCTAACATTAGCTAGCAGTGCTTACTGCTTGTAATGTCTTCCCAATAAAGCCAAACAGTTCTGGAAACATTGTTCCCACCCTCCAGTCTCGGCAAGGTTGTCCCAGTGTGTAAACACCTCAATTTAGAGCCGTAAACACCCTT
>NW_026080223.1:0-1613 GCF_006386435.1 Epinephelus moara | reverse complement strand
TTGATGACATACTATACTATGACGTTTTTTCATTATTTTGATGACTATACTATGACGTTTTTTCATGATTTTGGTCAACATGCTATATTATGACGTTTTTTCAGGTTTTTGGTCAACATGCTATACTATGACGTTTTTTCATGATTTTGACGACATGCTATATTATGACGTTTTTTCATGGTTTTCGGTCAACATGCTATACTATGACATTTTTTCATGATTTTGGATGACATGCTATGATGTTTTTCACAATTTTTGACAACATGCTATACTATGAAGTGTTTTATGACAATAGTATATGTAGTATGATGTGAAAATGTCATTAGTAATGTAATAGCATAGTATGATGTGAAAATGTCATAAAAGAGTGTTTGTGTTTTATGACACTAATAGTATATGTAGTAAGATCCCAAAATGTCATAAAAAATGTCATTGTATAGTATGACTGGAAAATATCCTTAAAAATGTCGTAGTGCAGTATGTCATAAAAAAAAGTCACAGTATCGTATGTAATAAAAAAATAAAAGTCACAGTATAGGTTGTCATAAAAATGCTAAAAAAAAGTCAGTATGTCATAAAAGTCATAGTACAGTATGTCAAAAGAAAAGTACTATAGTATTCCATAAAAAACAAAATAAGGTCATAGTATAATCTAACATATTGCGCTATGACTTTTTAAGTTCATGACATACTATACTATGACGTGGGGTTTTTTTGTGTGTTTTTTTAAGGTCATAAATCTTATAAAAGAATTCATAGTATAGTATTGTATTAAAGAAGTCTCAGTATAGTAAGTCACTAAATTGTTTTTTAAAAACTCACAGTATAGTTTGTGTAACATTCCTTTGGTAAGCCCAGTTGATGAGGGGATCAATAACAGAATTAAACTTGACAAAAACAATCAAGGAAAACAGACAATGAGCAAAATAAAATAATTTATTTACAATTAATGAAAAAGAATATGAACACAAAAGACCTTAAGGATCTCAAATGAAAACTACTTTCTAAAAGAATAGGAAAACTGCACCAATTAAATGAACAGCAAGTTTAACTTTAAAAACAAAGATAAACTTCAACACGCTATTAAGCCATCACTCGAGATGCAGGTAAGTGGATCTTCAACCAACGTGCCCACACAGCCTGACAACTGCCGTCTGGCGCACTGGCACCTACTGGTTCCCTCTTCCTGGCACGTCCCTGATGACAGCACAGGTGTGCTCAACCACTCTGTCTGGAAGGAAGGGCAGCACTTGCATGGACACCAGAAAGAAAGCAGAACACAAACACAAAACACAACCCTTTGGCTTATAACACTATTTCATATAAAATATCGTTAAAAGGTGACAGTATAATGTGTCATTTAACATTCCATTGAAAAGTCATGTTATGGGAAATCATAAAAAAATTTGTATGACGTGAAAATACCATAAAAATCTCATGGTATAATATGACGTTAAAATGTCATAAAAAATGTCATAATATCATGTGAAAATGTCAAAATGTCATTGTATAGTATGACTTGAAAATGTCATTAAAAAATGTCATAGTATAGTATGACGTGAAAATGTCATAAAAAAAGGTCATAGTATAGTATGACGTGAAAATGTCATAAA
>NW_026080222.1:0-1873 GCF_006386435.1 Epinephelus moara | reverse complement strand
ACATAATTAAAAAATACACAACACTGAACAAACAACATACAAAAAACCACTACAAACACCTACACAACCATCGCTGATAGTGCCTGCACAACACTCCACTACGGCAAACAGCACCATAATGAATACAGGGGGGGTCAGTATGGCTGGGGTGCCTCTGGCAGGGTAGACAGTGCCTTCCCCTCTGGCAAAGAATTGGCTACAGTCCCCTATCCTAACCCTGACTAACCACACTCACTCATGGTTTCCAAGCAGGCATTAGCATGATAGGAAAGGGGGCGTGGCTACAGAATATACTCACAATACACCTATCAAGTCATGACACAAACTGTTTTTGCCTTAACAGCTGCAGCATTTCATATAGAAATGCAGGAGGATTGCATCAATCCTCTGATTTCACCTTGTACAAAGGTGTATCCCAGGATTAGCATGCTGACAACAGGCTTACCAGGCTCCTGTCTCCCAGCAAGTCATTTCTCCCACCAGCACTTTCACTCATGGTTCTAGTCACATAGTGACTTTTCTGCATACTCTACTTATTGTTTTTACACTTTACCCTATTTAGCCGACTTGCTTTAAAGCACCTTTCATATTGCATACGGTTTTACACTATACACACGTTTATTTTACAATTAAAACCGTTTTTACCCATTTTTTTCAAGACCTCATTGCCTGGCAGAGGTACTTGCCTCTGACTGCTGCATCGCCACGCATGGGCGGGGTTACTGATAGTGACGTCACTACCAGCAAAAGCACCGCCATCCTCTGGCGGGCTTAGCAGGCTCCTGTCTCCCAGCATACCTTTCCCTCACCAGCACAGTCCATTTCCTTCAATTAACACCGTTTTTCTCCGGTTTTTTTTCACAAAAACTTCATCCCTACTACAGGTATATGCCATATCGTCGCGTATTGCCGGTGACGTCACCAATGGGCGGGGTCACCGACGTCTTCCATCGGCACCATGACTGAGATAGTTAGTGGGATTCATGACATCCCAGCAGACAGGGCATAGGGACAGCAAGGAAAAAAAATTTACTTTTGAACTTAGAAACACTCATCTGGTAAGCACTCGCAATTTTTTTTTTTTTTTGACACTTAATCCCTGGGGTTCTGCGGTGTACTTGAACACAGGGATTGTTTATTTCTTTATTTTCTTTTACCACCACTGGGGTTGTGCGGTGTACTGGAACACAGTGCGTGGTTGTTTTTTGCCTTACCCTGGCTTCTATGGGGATCAGACATGCTGAACGCGTCCCAGCTGGCCCTGATCCTTCAGGCCTCTGGGATAACCAGGAAGACACCGCGAAACCGTAATACTACATGTATTTGCTGACCATTTTACACCGGAGTCTTTCAGTAACCTATTTCAGTTCCAGTCAAGCTTTGCCACTAAATTGTGGCTGAATGTTGGAGCCATACCAACTCTCCGTGAGCCGCCTTCAACATCGGAGGAGGTAAGTTATCATGTTTTACCATGTTTAATCAATTTGAGTGATGTTGGCAATATAGTCCTAGCGTTACCTGTGTAGCTCTAACTGTTAGCCGTGTAACATTAGCTGTGTAAGATTACTTGTGTAGCTGTAGCTGTTAGCCGTGTAACATTAGCTGTAGCTATTAGTTGTGTAGCTGTAGCTGTTAGCCATGTAACATTAGCTGTACCTGTTAGCTGTGTAACGTTAGTTGTGTAGCTGTAGCTGTTACCCGTGTAACATTAGCTGTACCTGTTAGCTGTGTAAGGTTACTCGTGTAGCTGTAGCTATTACCCGTGTAACATTAGTTGTGTAAGGTTACTTGTGTAGCTGTAGCTGTTAGCCGTGTAACGTTAGCTGTACCTGTTAGCTCTGTAAGGTTACTTGTGTAGCTGTAGCTGTTAACC
>NW_026080221.1:0-1640 GCF_006386435.1 Epinephelus moara | reverse complement strand
CAAGCTCTGAAAGTATTGGATAAAAAACCATTACGGTGGAACAACGAAGAAAGTTCCGAGAGGTGCTCTCGGAGCTCTACAATCTTGGCCTCAAACCAGCCTTGCTGTTCCCCGCTAGGCTAACCATCACAACCAAGGAAGGGAGTAAGAAGAAATTCTCCTCGGTGGCAGAAGCCAAAGAATTCATATCTTCCATTCGCACCTTGTCTCATTAAAGTTACTCAGGATGCCTTCTTTGGCTTTATTGTAATAACTATCACCCGCCGGCGGCCTGATGCTAACACGGGCTAACTAGCCTCCAACACGGGCTAACAAGCATTACCAGGCTAACGGGACAGCCTGACATACAATCTGGGAGAGCACTGCCGATCGTGTTCACATCTTTGTTAACTTTTCATCCCGGATTGTGATCTTAGGCTCATTGGCACCATATCTCAGTGATCTGTCTTTTATTTATGTTTTTTTTTTATTAGAACTTTAACTTTATATTGGACTCTGATTTGTGCCACTGGATTTCTGCGGTACTAAATCTCCCATGGTTTGTACCCCCCTTGAACAATACTCTTCTCACACCTGTTCCAAGTTTTATAACGTGTGCATCCTGTGTTTTATATTTGCATTGCAACTTGTATTATTTACTTATTTTTATTATTTTCGCTATTTATTTCTTAACGTTAAAAAACACATGCCTACGAGGCTAGATTTAAGTTTAGTGTTCAGGTGGGTGGCTATACTGAACCATGTTGAATTAATGGATATCCTGGTTTTGTTTCTCTCAGATTTGTTTGGTTATGTCTTTCTAATCTGAAGTTGTTTTGACATGTTTCTTATGTGATACAGTTCAGCTGTTGAGTTATTACCCCCTTATTTTCCTGTTTTTTTAGTCATTGGGGTTCTTTATCATAGTTTAAGGGATGCAAGACCCTGGAAGATGTTAGAAAATCTGGAAGTTTGAGCTGTGATGCTCAAGAACGGTTTGTACTCAGGTTTAACACAGTGTTTGGTCACTACTGGATTCATGGTTGTGTGTGTGTGTGTGTGTGTTTTTTTTTTTGGTGTATATATATCTCGCTCACTCTTTATCTCACTTCAGGTATGAGAATCCGCATCACTTCACCACGGTACCATTCTTTAGGATCCCAACGCTATGAGTCAGTTCAATAAAGACTTACGCTTGATCTCTTGGAACACAAAAGGCATGAACAAACCCATCAAAATCTGTAAGGTAATGGCACGTTTACAACATCTTAAGGGGGACATAATATTCTTACAGGAAACTCATCTCAGATCGTCTGAAACCTCTCGTATTAAAAGAGCCTGGATGAGTCATATGTTTCATTCAAAATTCTCTGACAGGTCAAGAGGGGCTGCCGTCATCATTTCGAAAAATGTTATGTTCGATCCCTCACACACTGTATTAGATTCCAATGGCCGTTATGTTATAGTCACAGGTTCCCTACAGAACACCCCGGTTGTTCTGGCTTCTATATATGCCCCTAACTGGGATGATGAAAAATTCTTTCTTGAATTTTTTGCTAAACTGCCAAATTTAGATGATCACCATTTAATCATTGGTGGAGATTTTAACTTGGTTCTGAATACTAATCTAGACAGATCCCATGTTGGCAATTCCCCATCTT
>NW_026080220.1:0-1089 GCF_006386435.1 Epinephelus moara | reverse complement strand
GTGGAGTCCATAGTTCTTGTAGAGTCTGTAGAGTACTTGTGGAGTCCGTAGTTCTTGTAGAGTTCGTAGTTCTTGTAGAGTTCGTAGAGTTCTTGTAGAGTCTGTAGAATTCTTGTAGAGTCTGTAGAGTACTTGTGGAGTCTGTAGTTCTTGTAGAGTCTGTAGAGTACTTGTGGAGTCCGTAGAGTACTCGTGGAGTCCGTAGTTCTTGTAGAGTTAGTAGAGTTCTTGTAGAGTCTGTAGAATTCTTGTAGAGTCTGTAGAGTACTTGTGGAGTCCGTAGTTCTTGTAGAGTTCGTAGAGTTCTTGTAGAGTCCGTAGAGTTCTTGTAGAGTTTGTAGAGTTCTTGTGGAGTCCGTAGTTCTTGTAGAGTTCGTAGAGTTCTTGTAGAGTCTGTAGAGTACTTGTGGAGTCTGTAGAGTACTTGTGGAGTCTGTAGTTCTTGTAGAGTCTGTAGAGTACTTGTGGAGTCTGTAGAGTACTTGTGGAGTCCGTAGTTCTTGTAGAGTTCGTAGAGTTCTTGTAGAGTCTGTAGAGTTCTTGTGGAGTCTCTAGAGTACTTGTGGAGTCCGTGGTTCTTGTAGAGTTCGTAGAGTTCTTGTAGAGTCTGTAGAATTCTTGTAGAGTCTGTAGAGTACTTGTGGAGTCCGTAGTTCTTGTAGAGTTCGTAGAGTTCTTGTAGAGTCTGTAGAGTTCTTGTAGAGTACTTGTGGAGTCCGTAGTTCTTGTAGAGTTCGTAGAGTTCTTGTAGAGTCTGTAGAATTCTTGTAGAGTGTGTAGAGTACTTGTGGAGTCCGTAGTTCTAGTAGAGTTCGTAGAGTTTTTGTAGAGTCTGTAGAGTTCTTGTAGAGTCTGTAGAGTACTGGTGGAGTCCGTAGTCCTTGTAGGGTCTGTAGAGTTCTTGTAGGGTTCGTAGAGTTCTTGTAGAGTCCGTAGAGTTCTTGTAGGGTTCGTAAAGTTCTTGTAGAGTCAGAACAGTTCTTGTAGGGTTCGTAAAGTTCTTGTAGAGTCAGAAGAGTTCTTGTAGGGTTCGTAGAGTTCTTCTAGTGTCAGTAGAGTTCTTGTAGGGTCTGTAGAGTTCTTGTAGGG
>NW_026080219.1:0-1082 GCF_006386435.1 Epinephelus moara | reverse complement strand
TGCAAACAACAGCTAAGAGATTAGCAAGAAAGTTGGAAGCGTTATAAGTGCTTAAACAGAACTAGTGTAGGTTAAGACTTGAAGTAGATGTTAAGCAACTGAAGTGAGGAAAAAACAGAAAGCAAGCTGGTAGAGTTCGCTAGAGCAGCACAGAGACGTTCTGACAGAAACACCGGAAATGACAAAACATGCTTACTGCAGTACGTCAGCACGCCAGTCAGCTAACAGCCTGAGTGAGTTGTAAATATCTAGCATTCATGAACAAATAAAACCTCAACAAACTTTGATGGTAAAATTTATTTCAAACCTCAATAAAACTTGTTAAAAATATTCACATTCAATAAACAAACATCATTACTGATGTAAAAGGATCAACCTTTTCAGAGTTCTCATGTTACAGAGGATACAAATATACACCGCATGATTTTTTTACATTCTACCCAAGACAAGATGTTTACATAAGGTATAAACTTTAGACAGTTTCAGTCCGTATATTACAGGGTTAAAGAGCGGCTGGGATGTCAGAAAATATAAGCATAAAAATATTCGTACTATGTTGGGCACACTGCGCATATTAAACCTACCCTGCATTATTTCAAAGAAGCAGCCGAAGGAGAAGTTGAGCAGAGAGGCGAGGTGAGGTGTGCAGGTGCTGAGAGCTTTCTGTCTCGTCTGTTTACAGCCAGAGAAACAGACTTTAAGGATCTTCACATACGTATAACAGATTACACCTACAGTACTATGGCTAACGTGTAAATAATGCCAGAGATGTTGTCCACTGTTGTGTCAGAACATGCCTGTTTGACAATGGAGTAATTGTCACAGTACACTTTGGGAATAATGTTCACACACACCTGTAACATAGCAGTCTGACATATCATGGACGCAACTTTACTAACTGGAAATAACCACACTACAGCAATCAGTACTGCGAACTTTTTCAATGTCATACGTGTGTTATACTGCAGAGGATAACAGATAGCAAGATATCTGTCATAAGACATGACGGCCAAGTTACAGAGCTCTATATTTCCATATGAATACAAGAGGAAAATCTGCAGGAAACAAGCTGAAGCAGAGAC
>NW_026080218.1:0-1131 GCF_006386435.1 Epinephelus moara | reverse complement strand
CTGTCAAATACGGCGGCCATCGGCTTACCGGCGGGGAGAAGTCGGCTCCAATGATATCCTTTTCTTGGCGTGTGGACTGCCCAGAAGTACCTGAACAGCCGAGACAGCCGAACACAGGTATGTGACGTGTCAGAGGAGAAACGTGCCGTTCACGGCCCACAAACCTCACCGCACTTTAGGGACTGTTCTTTACTTATGAAGGGACTTGTCAGGGGAGGAGGGTGGCTGGTTGATTCTTATTTTATTATTTATTTTATTTCGATCCCCCCTATGTTAATCACTGATTGATGCTGTTTTTGAAGTATGAATAAGTCAATAAGTAATTTATTCCATTGAAATATCATTGATGTATTATAGAAAAGTGATTTATCTTTTTATAAATGACAAAAGGCACATCTGCCTCATTTTCGCTGTGGTATCGTGATACTACTCAGAACCATGATACTTTCATTGGTATCGTACAGTGGGATCCAATTTTGGTACCATGACAACACTAATCTGGAGGGGGTTCATCTGCAAAAACTAATGAAAAACGAAACAACAATATTCGGTATTCGGCCAAGCGTTTAATATTATCCGGCTTCGGCTTCGGCCACAAATTTTCATTTCGGTGCATCCCTATAATATATGTCATTAGGACCAGTCACATAAGGTATTTTAAAAGTCAGTGGAAACTGACGTTTTCTGTTGTTTAGGTTTGAGCTAAAACATTGACAATTCTCTTCAATTGGAACAATTATTCATTGTAAATGTCTCTGTATTCAAGTTAGATTATGTTTCTTCTAAGTTGATTAGTTTTACTCTTTGACTGGGTAAGTCATCACATGCAGAATAGTCCATCTAAATATCAAAATCTGCTCAGTCTACATTTTATAAATTGCATTGACATGGAGTTGGTTGGTTGACACAGCCAACAGGGAGTTTCTCACATCTTGGATCAACCAATGACACTCTAATAACCATACAGATTATCCTGAGTCATGAGTATTAGTATTGTAAAAAAAACATTTATAGAGCTTGAGCTTGAGTGCAGCAAGGAGGAGATACAGAGGGGGCCATATTTGTGAGTTGGGAGAGAGTTACTGACCCAAGCAAACAAGTTCAAGTATCTTTTCATATATGTATATATAT
>NW_026080217.1:0-1000 GCF_006386435.1 Epinephelus moara | reverse complement strand
AAGATTCAACTGGTTGCGATCCTCAACACTAGATGCCACTAAATTCTCCTAAATCTTACACACTATGCCTTTAAATACACTATACAGAGAGGTTAATACTCATGGGAGTATCCCAGCACATAGTGTTCTTTAAACAGTGCACAGCATCCCTCACTGAGCAGAAACAACAGTCTCTATGTATCTACAGTCATGACTTCATGAAAGGGACTTCTGACACCCAAACACTAAACAATACAGTTAAAAAAATAGTTAACAGACACAAGAAGTATCACTGTTTCAGATGATACTTTGAATGTAATGAACACTGACTCTGTAGCCTGACTGGATCACGGTGTCAACCGGTGTCTAATCGCTCTCTAATCGGTTTTGGAAATCCTGCTGGTGCTGTGTGAACATCTGATCTGCCAGCTGGTCTGGAGCTGAAGCTGACCATCAATCTGTGATAGAACAAGACAAAGACAAGAGCAAATGCATATAACTGAGAAACATTGTATTTACAGTGTATTTGTTATGATCTGTCCTGTCAAACCCATAAAAATCAGGATCAACCATGTACTACAAATCCAAACTCAGTGTTAAACCTTATGTTACATAGTGCTAAGTGTGCTGACCCCTCCTGTGTCTCTACTCATCCTGGCCTGCTTGTGCTTTCTCCTCCCCTTGCAGGTAGTCGGCTGGCAGTGCGCATCATTAGGAAGCTGGCTCACCTGGGCCGACAAGCTTACAAGCCTACAAAGCTGGGTTGATCACTTTGCCTCCCTCTCTTGCAGCTCTCCCAGCTCCCACATGGCTCTTTGGTTTGACTGATTTGTTGTGTCTTTTCTTTCAGCATGCAGCATCTCCCTACACCATTTTCCACTCATGCTGGCAATCGCACACACCGCTGATGTTACTGATGGTTCACATCTCATTAACTTGTTCTGTAAAATAACATTATTGAATAAATTGTTTCATCTTTGACCTCCACCCTTTTGTGTGTTCTCCCTCCTTTTGTCTGAAC
>NW_026080216.1:0-1121 GCF_006386435.1 Epinephelus moara | reverse complement strand
CCATATATGAGCCTCTGTTTCAGGAACAACCACACAGAAAGGAACAACAGCAGGTCCCTCATCATCCACTGTTACTGAGGACAAGACACAAGGTGAGCTCATGAAGAAGCTACTACAAGTGAAGCAATAGATGGAAAAAAAGGGGGATGTGTGTCTCATAATAAAGGTCAATATGACATATATTATAAGCAGGTCAAGAGGCTGTGTTAATCCTTTATGCACGACTTGCTAAAGATGTTTAAGAATGGTTTAACCCTTTGAAACCTGAGCAGATTGACTTGATTTCATAGAAAAACATGGAAGAAGGCAATGAGCAACCAAAGAAAAAATGACCCAAGAAACTGCAAGAAATGAGTAAAAACAAGAAAATTAGTCAACGCAAAAAGAAATTAAAACAACAAACAAGAAAATGACCTAAAAAATAATCTAATAATTCTGTTCCATAATTTTAAATTTGTAAAAATGATAATAATTATTAATATATATTTTTCCTAGCTGTTTCCCCAGTTTTTTCAAAATAATCTTCTATATCCTTTTCCTTTTTTTGACTCCCCCCCTCCCCCATGTTTTTCAAAGGAACTGCACCAAATTGCTCAAAGGTTCAAAGGTTTTAAAGATTTCTGTACCATTTTTTATAAATATTTTCTGTTTTTTTTTTTGTTTTTTTTGCAATGTGGGGGCCATTTTCTACCATGTTACCCGTTGCCTTCCCCCATGTTTTTTTTGAAGGAACTGCACCAAATTGCTCAAAGGTTCAAAGGTTAAAATACTTGTGAAAGGCGTCTGAAAGCAGCACAAGAAAAGTGATGTCGCCCAAGGGTTAACCCTTTGAAACCTGAGCAGATTGACTTGATTTCTTACAAAAACATGGGAAGAAGGCAATGAGCAACCAAAGAAAAAATTACGCAAGAAATTGGTACAAAATAAATAAATAAATAAATAAATAAATACAACGAAACAAGGAAATGACCTGGGTAAAAATAATTCTGTACCATTTTTAAAAAAAATACATTTCTAAATCTTTTTTTTTTTTTTTTTTTGCCAGTTTGTGGTGTATTTTTTACCAAGTTGCTCATTGCCTTTGTCCCCCCATGTTTTTTAAAGGAACTGCACCAAATTGC
>NW_026080215.1:0-1538 GCF_006386435.1 Epinephelus moara | reverse complement strand
GGACGCGCTCAGGCAGTCGATGCGGCATCTACGTATATATATGTCTATGGTCACAGATCACTGGTGCACGTTCACACTCGGCACTCCGGTGTGGAGTGCTAACGGTGACGCGCATGTACGTGTCATTCCCTCATGAACTGCCGGGAACTGTACGGTGACGCGCACCCACAAAGTCAGTGGAGAGAGCGGCACTAGGGAGGACCAATCACACGTTACTAAAATAACGGTAGAGCCAATCGATCAGCAATACGAGGTTAGAGGCGGGACGTATGGTAGACACCAACGATTGTTAACCCTTTATGTACCATATTGAGCGGACGCCGACAGCCAGTGATTATATTGGTAGGAACAGTACAGAAGGGGCTGAATATTGGTAGGGACATGTCCCTACCGTCCCTACCCAATCCTACGCCTATGGCGTTGCTACATCACACATGTGTGAGATACCATGGCTGCTTTACAGCATATTCTCACTGCTAACCAACAGCGTCGCCGTGTGCAAAGTCAAACCATATGTAAATGCATTTGTGCGTCAGCACTTCAGCCCACTCGACGTGCTGTCAGACCGGGCTGTCCAAATGAAGTACCGGCTGCCCCGTGCTGGGATACAACGCCCCATCAACTAGTTTCTCCACACATCCGGAGGGCAACCCGGTGCAATTTCGCCCTCAGCCCGGAGTTGCAGTGCCTGGCTGTGCTGCGTTTTGACGCAGTGGGGAGCTTCCTGGAGGTGGTGGGAGACGGCACTGGCCTCAGCAAGGCGTCTGTGTTTATTTGTTTAAATATAATACATTTCCTCATGATTCTCTTACCCAGACTAGTTCTTATTTAGTTGTAGTCTTGTTTTTGTTATGAAAATAGGTCATTAACAAATATTTATCGTCTTAGTTTTTCATTAGAACTGTTAGAGCACACATACACATGAGCAGCAGGGAATTAGTGCGTTAGGTAGCAGTGCTGTGTGTGACTTACGCGCTGATTAAGTGGTGGGTGATCTATTTGCCTGACATCGATTGATTTAGTTTCAGCACCGCGGTAGTGGACAGCTCCTGTTAAGAGCTTCTTAAAGAACGATCTTAAGTATGCAGAAAGTGAAAAGAAAGCAATAATTTAAAAAGCTGCCTCTACTGAAAATACATTAAATCTCTGATTCAATTTGAAAGCTATTTCTCAAGACAAGTTATATATCTGTAATTACCTTGTCCGCTTTCATTCTGTATATATCTTAACAGCAGCTGGCCACTACCGCGGTGCTGAAACTGAATCAATCGATGTCAGGCAAATCAATACTTATTTTCGTCTTTTTTTTTTTTTTTTCCGCCAGATTTCGGTGCGTAACTTGTGCCACAGCTTTGAGCGCACATAGGGTCTTCATAAAACTTATAGATACAAGATTCATAGATTTATATTGTTTAGCATTAACTGGTGACAGAAAAGAATGAATTTCATTCTACAGGGAAACACGTTTCCTTACTGTGCATATGACAATAAACACTTTGAAGCATTAGTTAGGGGACAAGAGCCAAGAGTCACAAAGA
>NW_026080214.1:0-1614 GCF_006386435.1 Epinephelus moara | reverse complement strand
CACTGATTGGGCTTTCCTGCAAATTTACACAATTCCTGTCTAAAAAGGGCTGGAGTGTGAGACTGGAATCTCACATTGACCTCAGTCGTCAGAGGAGCTCACATGTTGGTCTATAAAGGCTTTTAAAGTGTGTGGTTGGTACTTGTCTCATGTCTGACGGCAGCTTCAGCTCATTTAACTCAAGCTTCACTTTGGACCAGCATCACGTGGCTGAGTGTGGACACGAGGAGATTAGTGATCATTTATTGATTCAAACCACAAATCTGATTAAAAACAAGAAATTAGGACAAAAACAACTAAAAAAATGTTCCTAAATATCAGATGACACATGTTATTCAGTGCAGTGGTGTGTGTGTGTGTGTGTGTGTGTGTGTGTGTTATGATGTAAACCAACGTGTGAGTCAACCCCTCTCAGCCCTGTGTGTTCCCGCGGCATGCTGGGATACGCCCGTCACTGTCAAAGGGTCAGAGCTCAGTGTCCACTTCTGCCATCGTTACTGAAAAGGCCAACCGGTTGCTCAACATCAAACTGCACACACAGAGCGCCCAGCAGCTCTGCAGCGTGAGAAAATAAAAAAACGTCCCTCGAAAGAGCGACCGCAACGTCTGTCGCAACGCAGCGCGGTTTCCCGCTGCAGCGAGAGGAAAATCCTGACATCCTCAAACACTCAAACACAAACACACTGAAGCTTCTGATTTTACTGAGACGCCATTTTCTGTCACCCAGCCTCCTCTGACCTGACGACTAGCTCCACTCCTGCCTCTGCTCGTGGTCACTTCAGCTTCACTTAAGTCTTTTTTTCTGTCTTTGTGACCACAAACTTGATTCATCACAGCTGATCGATCCTCCTCAACACCTCTCCACTGACTCACATCAAGACACTGACTTTGTCTTTACCGACAAACATCAGTTTAATTTCCACAGCCTGATATCAGAGATCAGTGTGTCCTCATCATGTTCTCTTATCAATTAGTGCCACACGGATGATGTCATTATTAACGTAAAGTTACATAGAACACGTCACAACGTGTCTCAGTGTCTCGCTGGAATGAGCGACGTCCCTGAAAGAGACGGCGTCTGGATGGCAGCATATGTTGCTCCAAAACCTGGATGGACCTTTCAGCATTCATGGAGCCATCACAGACAAGAAGTTACCCATGATGCACCTCCATCCATCACAGACAGGAAGTTACCCATGATGCACCTCCATCCATCACAGACAGGAAGTTACCTCCTTCTTCTTCTGTTTTGAATCTCATTCTCGTTCGACTTCCAGACAGGTCCTAGCACCTCGTGAGGCGGGTACAGCTGACCATTCAGCCATTCGTGTTCATTGTTCAGAGACAAACGTCACCCGTATCTCACGCTAAGCAAAGTACAATTGGCTGGAAACATGTCACATGGGAACAGATGCCTTCAGGGTTCACAAAAAAACTCCGGCACACTGATTACAACCACACATTCATGAAATGGTCAAATTATCATACATTTGGCCTTTTTTGGGATCATTGATCGTACATCGTACAGAGGGCCAAATTATCGTACAAATACGTTAATTATTGTACACCTGGCAACGCTGTTACCCATGATGCACCTCCATCCATCACAGACAG
>NW_026080213.1:0-1092 GCF_006386435.1 Epinephelus moara | reverse complement strand
CACCTCTGCAAATCCTAGGCCTACTAATGTAACTGCAGCCACCTCATCCACCTCAGCACCAAGTAATGCAGCCTCAAGTGCATCTCCCTCCCACACACAAACTGCCAGTGGAGAAATAAGATTATTTAGAGAATGTAGACTGTTAAGAGATTAACAAGTTTTTATTTATTTATTGTGAACTGTAAGTTAATATAACTTAAGTAATGTTCATGTTCATTGCAATGCAACATTTGTTTAATAATTAATAAAATCCAGACATTTTTTCAGGAAGTTTTTGAAATGTTTCTTCAGTAGTTTTTGAAAACCGAGGTTTGAACCAAACCGTGAGTCGGGGGGGTGCCAGCAAATGTCTTGCCTAGGGTGCCAAATTGGTCAGGCACGACCCTGCCTTCGCCCTTGAGTTTTTCCATATTCCATCCCACATCCAAGGCTTGATTGGAGACTATTTCAGGAACTTCTATGCCTGCTACACAACCCAGCAATTCTCCACCAGTTGGCACCGGCTGGAGAAAGGGATAGCCATGGGCTGTTCCATCTCCCCTATCCTTTTCACAGCAGTGTCATCAAAGTCATCCTGAGAGGCAGCAGGCAGGTAGCTCGTGGAGTCAAAGCACAGTCAGGGCAGCGACTCCCAGCCCTGCGCAGCTATATGGATGACATCACCACGCTTCTCCAGACAGCTGCATGCACTTCCAGGTTCCTAAAAAGGCTTGAGGAACTGCTTACCTGGGCCCGGTTAAAAATCAAACCAGCCAAGTCCCGCAGTCTCTCAATCCGGAAGGGGGTCAGGAATGACAACATCTCCTTCCTGGTAAATGGAGAGAAGATCCCTCTAGTGGCAGAACATCCAGTCCGAAGCCTTGGCAGGCTCTACATGGCGGATCTGTCCGACAGGCACATGGTTGCCACGGTGACATCCCAGCTGGTGGACGGCCTGAGGAAGATCAACCAGAGTAACCTTCCAGGGAAATTTAAGGTCTGGTGTTACCAGCACACCCTCTACCAACGGGTGATGTGGCCATTAAAGCTGAGTGACATCACAGCTTCAGCGGCAATGCGGATGGATGCCAAAGCAAACAACTTCATCCGCAA
>NW_026080212.1:0-1258 GCF_006386435.1 Epinephelus moara | reverse complement strand
GGGGGGGGGGGGGGATAACGTTAGAAAATTAAATAATCCAGATATAACAGTAGATAGATAACATTATGTTGTATCGGCACTTTTTTGAATAGATTTCGGTGCGACTCGTCTCACAGCAGCATCCATCCTGTATGTTGGCTAACTCTCAGCTAGCTACATGATGGAAAACACGATAGAAACTCACCAATTAAATTGGGAACGAAGACAAAAATATTTTCCTGCGTCATCGTCGATGTTCGGGTAGTTTGCTGTCGTCTTTTAGTTTCTGTTAGCTTCGTGTTTTAACTCGTATTTTACAGAGAAACTCACTCAAACAGCGACAGTTGAATGTATGTTGAGCGGCGACTTCCTTCTTCTTCTTCTTCGTCTTCTTTCTTTTTATGGCGGTTGGCAAACAACTTTTCAGGTGCATTACCGCCACCTTCTGGACTGGAGTGTGGAACAGAATATACTATGTATTCTTTTTTTTTTTACAAGCCCTGTTGCTTCCAAAAACCTAAAAATCTCTCCAAATACAACATCCCCTGAGTTTCTCCTCAATATATCTGCTACATTAAACGGTATCTTATTTCTCTTAAATGCTGCTTTGAGTGTGTTTCTCTGTGTTTGGTACTTTGGACACTGGAAGAGGATATGTTCTACAGTTTCTCCTGACTCACAATGTTCACAATTTCCTGTTTCATGTTTCTGTATTATGAATAATGTGCTATTTAACCCCGTATGACTAAATTTCATGCGTGACATGATGTCTTCTTCTTTGCTGCTCCTATGACATTCTCTCATTTCTCCAGCATTCCTTTGTATATTGTAAAAATGTCGACCTCTGCTCTCTCTGTCCCATTGCTTCTGCCATTTCTTCTTCATCTCTGATTTTACTATACTTTTAATCTCGGCTTTACTGTATGTTACAACCATTGATATTTGTTCTTTTCTTGTTGCACTCGTGGCATCAAATCCTATATGTGCTGGAACCCAAATGAACTTGATGCGGTGACTTCCTCAGCGATGCTAAACGTCAAGTATCAGACCATATCACAACTTCCGGTTAATTTTCTAAATAAAAGTCTTAAAATGGCGCTGGAGATTTTAGACCTCAAACCTCAAATTAAAATATGTGAGGTATAATAAAAACAAAACGACGCTGTGATGATTATTGTTGTTTATAACCCCCCTCACAATGTATTTTTCTTAATAATAATATACATAATATAAAGTATATGTAGACTACATATTATACTGTACAGTAACTAACCATACT
>NW_026080211.1:0-1207 GCF_006386435.1 Epinephelus moara | reverse complement strand
ATTTATATATGTTTCAAATATAGATAGCTGTGTAAATATTTGCATATGTTTCAAATATAGATAGCTGTATACATATTTATATGTTTCAAATATAGATAGCTGTGTAAATGTTTCCATATGTTTCAAATATAGATAGCTGTGTAAATATTTCCATATATTTCAAATATAGATAGCTGTGTACATATTTATATATGTTTCAAATATAGATAGCTGTGTAAATATTTCCATATGTTTCAAATATAGATAGCTGTATCCATATTTATATATGTTTCAAAAATAGATAGCTGTATCCATATTTATATCTGTTTCAAATATAGATAGCTGTATCCATATTTGCATATGTTTCAAATATAGATAGCTGTATCCATATTTGTATTTGTTTCAAATATAAATATTATTTTATTATTATTTTATCATTTCAAAAGCCTCCTGTGGACAAGTGTTGCGAATTAGCACATGTGCTAAAACACTCAAACAATGCATCTGGTCCGTCCAATGCAATTGTGATGTCCACATCAAATAAACAATAAATAAATAATAAATAAATAGATAGCTGTATCCATATTTATGTATGTTTCAAATATAGATAGCTGTATCCATATTTGCCTATGTTTCAAATATAGATAGCTGTATCCATACTTACATATGTTTCAAAAATAGATAGCTGTATACATATTTGTATATGTTTCAAATATAGATATTATTTTATTATTATTTTATCATTTCAAAAGCCTCCTGTGGAGAAGTGTTGCGAATTAGCACATGTGCTAAAACACTCAAACAATGCATCTGGTCCGTCCAATGCAATTGTTATGGCCACATCAAATAAACAATAAATAAATAATAAATAAATAGATAGCTGTATCCATATTTCTGTGTTTAAAAAATAGATAGCTGTATACATGTTTCCATATGTTTCAAATATAGATAGCTGTATACATATTTCCACATGTTTCAAATATAGATAGCTGTGTAAATATTTCCATATGTTTCAAATATAGATAGCTGTATACATATTTCCATATGTTTCAAATATAGATAGTTGTGTACATATTAATATATGTTTCAAATATAGATAGCTGTATACATATTTCCATATTATATGTTTCAAATATAGATAGCTGTATACATATTTCCATATGTTTCAAATATAGATAGCTGTATATATATTTCTATGTTTCAAATATAGATAGCTGTATACATATTT
>NW_026080210.1:0-1076 GCF_006386435.1 Epinephelus moara | reverse complement strand
GGATGGGGCCCTCTCTCAGGCCCATGATGAACTGTAACCCTGTAACAATGGTAATGGTTATTTTTATTCAATAACACGTTTATCAACATTGATATATGGAATAACACAGGCCTATATTATAAAAGTCAGAAACTCACTGTGGTGAGATTTTGCAGTTGCAACCAAACAAGCAGTGGAGTAGCATGTTTCCAAATAAGCAGTCCATTACATTTAAAATATTACCATCACTGTTATTTCCCCGTGTCTTTTGTTTCCATTAATTGCATGTTTGTTGAAACATGTTGTAGTGTTACTGTAGCTGCCTCAGCAGAATCAGTGAGAGCTGTTGGGCTCTCAGAGCAGCGCTTTGCTCATGCTGAGTTGTCCCACGGTATGTGCGCTCTTCTTGAAGCCAGCCAGAAGTCCCTCTCCAAAGCTTCCCTGATCTCAGTCACCAAAGCAAAAGCCACAGCCGCAGCCCGTCTGACTCCCCAATAACTTGTTTGCTGATTCAGGAGACCCCTGGGCCAACCAAGCCCGAGGCCTTGTTCTTCAACTTGCCGGCCTCCTTCACCTCTGCTGTCCACTAGTGGGTTGTTAAGTTGCCTGCAGGCACTGACAACTTTCCAACAGCAACTCCAAAAAGCTGCCTCCACAGTTGAAGTTTGACCATAGCACACTCAGATTTCATGTCCCCATCCTCCCCTGGGATGCACTAGAAACTCCTCTGCCAGTGGGAGAACTGGATTCTTCCTGGAAGGGAAAAAAAAAAAAAAAAAAAAAAAGGCTTGAAACGACCACCATCCAGGCAAAGCTCCCAGACCAGCTGGTGGTACTCCCTGTGATTTCTCCTTTGTCTGAGGGTCTCTTGCAAGGGCATAGGTTTGATTTTCACATTGGGAGGGACATAAAAGTGCTCCATGGCGCTGACCTGTACGTTGATGATTTTTTAATGCAATTTCATGTCATGCGAAACTGATCACTGCTTTATAATGCACATTTAGATATCTACACTAAATACAAGAATGTCTTGGTTAATGTATTCTCTAATGTTATCAGTTAGTCTCTAGTCTGTTAATCAGCCCTAAACCTAAACT
>NW_026080209.1:0-1179 GCF_006386435.1 Epinephelus moara | reverse complement strand
AGGAGAAGAGGAGGAGGAGGAGTTTCAACACTCAACTCTGTTTTCATTCATTCATCAACTACAGCATGCGTCAGTTTAAATCATTTCTCATCAAACAACAGATATCTGATGCTTCTTCTGCTCATAAACTGTGTCTATAAATTATATTTGATAACTGCTGATGATTTTTGTGTAAGTTTTATCACTTCCAGTGGTGATATCAGATTCATTTATGTTCATTATTCAATGTCATTATTAATCTTACAGTCCACAGGATGAACATACTGTCATTAGTTTATAAGTGTGTTATAAAGAATTGTCACAAAGTTGTGTATTATGTAGGTAAACAGGATTCTAATCAGAGTGTGAAACTTTACTTTTCATTTCACTGTTTTCATACTTTTCAATATTCCTCTCAGCAAGCAAACATGTTTACTATATATCTGAATTATTTTGACTAATACTTTTAATAACAAACTAAAATGTCTTCATGTCCATGACCTGTAGGTTACTGTAGTACTGTTATTTACTTTTGTTTAGCAGCACTTTGATTAAGTGTTCAGCTTTTGAATCATTGTGAAGCAGATTACTTAATGAAACATGATTACTGTAGTCAGATTACTGTCAGATTTACTTCATCTGGAAGTTCAACAATCATCACAACCTGTGTATCTCAAAACTATTGATCACATTTACTGTATTTAGAGGAACTTGTGTAACATTTCTATGACTAAGAAAAGTGTTAATTGATATGACACAGCAGCATTTAAATCCTGTTTTATGTGATAATCTCAGACATTATGTATGAAGGTGGGGTATATGTACTGCTGCTCTGTTCATCTTTAGTTTTTATTAATTAAGCATGTACAGTATGTAAAGAGTAATTAAAGATGCAGCTCTAAAGATTCATGTAAGCTTCAAATAAGAGCATCTCGATGTTTGAAGAATGTTATGTTACACATTGTGTTGTTACACTGAGTTAATTTGTGGTTTTATTATCAGATGTGTCAGAGACTCAAAAAGCAGAAGTGTTTAGTGAGGAGGTTTTTGTCACAGTGTAAATCACTGTGATACGAACTCGTTGAAAGAGCTGTCCCATGTTTTACAGTAATAGACTGCTGAGTCTCCCTCCTCCACATTGTTGATGATCAAACGATAATCTGTTTTTGACTGATGATTAGATGTGAACTTTGGAGAGGA
>NW_026080208.1:0-1222 GCF_006386435.1 Epinephelus moara | reverse complement strand
TGTTGCCTTAGGCACATGTAAAACTGTTTGCATATGCAATAAGAGAGATGCAACTCTGTGTTGAAGCAAATCATGCAGGTCTGGATCCTCTATGTAATCATCTGTTAACTACAGTCTTTAAAGGGACAATTCACTGTTTCCTTATTGTGTATGTGTATTTTCAAATGCGCAAAATACTGTGTAACACTGCAAGCCTCTGAGAAATTGCACAGTTCACAGTTTAACTTTGTGGTCACCTGCTTTGAACGGGCTTGACTATGGTCTCTAGTTAAATGCTTTTTCAGAGAAGATTCTGTCCTGAAGGAGCACACACAATCTGCATAGACACAGGGAAGAGGACAGTTCCTTGCCTGATGACAGTGCTTCAGTTTGTAATGGACAATTAGTGTGCGTTGACTGGGTGAGGAGTAACAACAACTCTTGCAGGACCACCTCATTGAGGGGCAATTGCCCCACGCCACACAGCCTGCACTGCAATGATCCTGTACAGAAAAAAGAAAAACTTCAACTTCTATGGTTAGAACAAGGTAAAATAGACTCCTTAAGCGAAAACAGTAATTTTATCTCACAGAACACGGGAGTTGCTGGTCTAATGCTGCATTGATCAATTAGTTTGTGCTATTGTGTGACTTGTTTTAAAAGTATAGTTCGGATTCACAAACAAACTACAGATCAAGTCAGTGGAAAACCTGCAACTCCCATGTTCTACAAGGTAAAATGTCTGATGTTACCAAAGGAGGCTGATTGTTTTGGAGAGAGCGATATTTGGTTTATTTAACAGCAGTTTATGGTTGGAAAAGGCTGTGAAAGTGGTGAAAATATTCTACATATAGCATACACTTAAACTGATATTAATTGTGTTCGATGGGTCTTTTTTTAAATGGCTAAAAAAAATTGCTGCTGACCCTGTCCACAGCAGTATATTGCTTAGCTTCTGTGCTGGTCCCCATCTCTGCTTCTCTAAATTGGGGGCGTGCCAACTGACATCCACTGTAGTAATATTAATACACTGTAATAGACTGACTATGGATAACAACCTCATACAAGCCCACTTAAAATAATCTGAACCATCCCTTTCACTACTTTATATACTATCGGGTAGTTCAAACTACAAAAATCTAAAAAGTCAAATTTTCACAGCTCAGAGAAAAAACAGCCCTGTTTTCAGATTTGTGACGATGCATTTTACAGCTGATCCAAGAAGGCTTTTAAATAGTTTAAA
>NW_026080207.1:0-4363 GCF_006386435.1 Epinephelus moara | reverse complement strand
AGGTAAAATCATTCCTCATCAGCCAGATGTCTGCTGCCTGAAACAGCTCTATGTAGTGTACATCTTTACCAAAGTAACGATGAACAAATGGTTTGTAGTTTTGGTCTGTGATGTACCAAACTTGAAAACATAAGAAGAAATAGCAAAAGACGTTCTTGACTCTCTCAGGAAAGGTCATCTTGTCAGTCAGCTCTGACAATGCTATTGGGACATAGGAGAGTGGGGAAGGTGCGATTACAGGATGGGCCTCACCTTGAACACTCCACCTCACATTGAGGACAATTGGAAGACCCAGACGGTGAGCCAGAAGCACCCCTGCACCAGCTGCAGGGTCTGTCAGAACCACATCATATTTGGCATCGCGGAAGCTCTGCATTAGTTTGGTATTTTCAAACACCCCCCCCACCATCTGAACCACCAGAACATGCATCTGATAGAACAGTTCCACCAGTTCATACTCCAGAGATATAAGAGTCCAAAGTGAAGCACCTGTCCGTCGTAGGTTCATCATTCTGGTTGCAAATGACTCCATGCGTCCCTCATCAAAACCAGCAGACAATTCCACAGTGATGGACTTGTAGAACGGGGACTCCGGCTGGATGTACCAGCTGTCTGATGTCCTTACCACTGTGATTTCATGACCCCTTGAATGAAGCTCCTCAACGAGGACTTTCATGTTGATCCAGTGGCTTCCATCAAAGGGGAACACCAGGACTTTTCCTCCATTTACCAAGGGTGAAGAGCAGAACAGCACCACAAGTGCCACCAAGATCGGTTGATACATCTCTGAAAAAGATTCTGACAAGAGATGTAAGGATGTTAGATCCTGCTCAACAAGTCTTAACATTTCTTGAGCTCAAGAGGATCCAAAAACCTAACAATTTAACATAAAGAACTGCAAATAGAGAACAGAGTTGTCTAATTTCAAATACGTCATAGTTTAAGAAAGGTTTGTGCCAACTGTGAGCATCTCTATATTATACACAGTTCTATGGTCTGCTGTATTCTTTTCAACACAATCACCAAAATAAATGTCGGCATTGTACAGTTTGGAAAACCATGGATACGTTACATTTGTATGTTATTATGTAACTGAAGGCACAAAAACCACTTAGTTATGGCTAGGAAAAGATCATGTTTTGTCTTAAAATACCACTTTTTGTGGTGTTATCCTGGCAGGAAATGTGTCTGAAAATAACCGCTTTTCGTGCACCGTCCTCGCGGGAAAAGCAACAGCAGACCACTAAAAACCACCCACACTTAAAGGTCTAGTGTGTGTGGATTTATTGGCATCTAGCCATAAGGCTCCAGATTGCAACAACTGAAACTTCTAGCGTGTGCCAAGTGAAGGAGAGCTACAGAGGTTGATGCAAAAAAAGTGTGGCAAACTCTGTGGAGGAGGACCCACTCTGTATGGAGATATAAATGGCTCAATCTAATGTAACGAAAACACAGTGACTCTTAGTGAGATGATTAAACACTAATGAAAACATAGTTATGAATATCATATACCATTTCTGCCAATATATCTAAATTCTAGGGGTGGGAATCACCAGAAGATCCATAATGCAATATTATCACAATACTTAAGTCATGATACAATATTATTACGATTTTAAATATGTTGCGATGTGCCGAGTATTGCGATAAAAATATTTTTTATATATTGCAATTTATCACCTTTTTTCAACTGTAAATTATGTCCCCAAAGGAAAACTTTGTCAACATCCGTTTTATCTAATAAGTTTTCAGACTGTTCATCTCACTTCAGTCATTTTTCTGCAGCAAAATTTATCTAGTGGACTGAAAAAACACCTGATTATATAATTCCAGTTTAAAGTTTACTTTGCATTTGTCATATAAATAATTTATCTAATAAAGAAATCGATACGTGGCACTGTGTGATGATATGGTATTGCCAAACAAAAATATCCAGATGCTATGCTGTATCGATTTTTTTCCCCCCACACCTACTAAGTTCTACACACTGGTCCTTTAAAAGCCACTGGAAAAACAGCAACAGGTTGCTAATACCAACCGGTTTTGTTGTTTGTCGGTCCTGAACAGTGGTCTGCAGCTTGACAGGCATCTCGCCTAGGTGATACGCCATCAGCCATCCTCTCAACCTCACTAACTTTAGAAATGTTGATATGATACGTTTGAAACATACAAATGTAAGGTATTCGTGGTTTGCAGAAATGTACAGCGGCAAGATTTTCTTCTGGCGACTGGGCTGTGATTGTGTTATTTTTGAAGGCAGAAAATACAACTTTGAGTGTTAAAATCCTAACAAATTATAATATGATTGATTCATAACAGGACAAAGATGGCAGCATACATTTTTGGCTGGATAAACTATGCATAAAATGTATTAATTTCATGAAATATTTGTTCCCAGTACGTCTCAAAAATAAGGATTGATACATAGTGGTTGGAGAATAAAGTTGTAATCATTATTATGATATGGATAACAATATTTTACAAGGTTTTTATTATGGTTCTGACTGTATAATGTATTTGTTTATGTAAAACACTGAGTCATCATGTTTGTATACTGTACAAAAATGGTCCTGTGTGTATACATCACTGTGTATACTGTATGTATTGTCCAGGATGAAAGTTGTTCATTATGTTTGCAGACTGGTGCCACACAAAGACAGTCGCCAAAGTACATATGAAATAATCACATTTTTGAGAAGCAATTAATTGTGTTACTCAGTTATGCAGTACACAAGTCCAAACTCTTAAAATGCTTTATTAAACTTTTTCTTTTGCACATACAGCTTGCTCAAAATCATTATTTGTACAACATGAATTAGTGGAACAAAAACATGACGACATCATATTATTACTAAAAATTGTAAATGGTATTAAATCATCACCCACCGCTAGTGACAAAAAATCACAAAATATATGTGTCAGTTTTCATAAATCAAGCTAATTTAATTTTATTAAAGCCAGTACAGTGGTTTATGAGAATAGAAAAATGTTAAAGAACCCTCCCCGAGTAATTCCTCAAAACCATCCCTGGATGCAGACTAAAAGCTGCTGGCTTGACGAAAGGTCAAACTTTCCACCAGATAGTATTTAATTATTTACAGATTTTTGAGACATGCTGCTTACCAAACAACAGAACAGAGCAGAACAGAAACATGAGGTCTTTATCTGAGGTTGTTATGTGATATGAGGTAGTGTTTTGCACAGGATTTTGTGAGACTGTGGTGGGTGGACCTTGGACCCTTTAGAGGGCTCTGGTGGCATGCTCACCCAGAAGAAAATTTTGTACATTTTAAAGTGAAATGCATAAATCTGGTGAACTCTGGGGGGAAATTAAGAGGCTACAGATCTATGAAGAACTTTGTGCTCTTGTAAACTATTTGTATTGTAATGTCGCAAAGCAATGAAATGTTTTCTTCCGCTTCCTTCTCTTTTGTGAGCACTGGCCCGAATGAGCAACTGTCTGATTATATTTACTGGCCCACTGGCCTGGGTCTGGCCCTTGGGCATTCCCTATTGTTGAACCTTGCATAAACACATTGGTTGTATGCATAGACGTCACCCACTGGCTTGTTGACTCACGTTTTGAAGCCTTGAGTGTGGCATTTTGGCTGTTGCCATCTTGGATTTTTGGGGCCAGATGTGACCATATTTGGACGAGGGGGTGAAGCTGTGGAGGAGCAAGGGGTGGATCTGACTCATAGACTGTAGTTACTGTAGACGGTAGCTATATAAAAATGTACTGCCCGTACAGCTGTCATGAATGACGCATTTAGCTATTGAGAACAAAACCAGTTTTTGTACCAGGCTGTAAACATGTTTATTTCTGCTGTAAAGTTTGACATTTTAACAGGGGGGTCTATGGGTATTGACTCGTTTTTGGAGTCAGCCTCAAGTGGCCATTCAAGGAACTGCAGTATTCTTTATTTTTCTTGGTTGCTTGGTTGTATAGATTTGAATTGTGAGGACATAGCAAAGAACACAGCATTAGTCTTTAATGTTCTAATGAGAAGTGCAACAATATGTACGGTTCATTATGAAACTCTGGTGAGCCACAGTCTAGGCAATTAATGGGAAACACTGTGAGGTTTGTGGATGTATACACACACTTAGGTGTGCTGGGGTACCAGTGTCGGACTGTTTGCAGCCTGCTCAGGACTCTGAATACAGAGCAGAATAGTTTACTAATGTTTTTTGTTTTTTTTTACTGGATCCAGGAAATCTGACACAACCAACTTTAAGCACGTTTTTCATTCCTTTTTGACTTTGCTTCCAGAAAACACTCTTCGCCACAAAAACTTAACCGCAAACATGAAAACAGCAAATACTAGTAAAACAACTGCCAGCAGAAACGCCACCACATCAA
>NW_026080206.1:0-1063 GCF_006386435.1 Epinephelus moara | reverse complement strand
CGACTGTCCCACTGGAGGGTGCTGTGGTGTGGACAGACACTGCGGTTAATGGTTACACGGCGGTGGACCACCAGCCACGATCTCCCATAAGGCCACAGGCAGGATACTGAGAATGACTCATCAAGTCACACGCGTTTATTTAACAGAACAAAAATATGGAACAAACCGGTAGCTGGAAAACCACATTTCCTTCCACATCGCTGAAACCACAGACAACCACAGACCCTCAGATACTTAAACTGTACTGTTCCTCTGCCGAACCTCTGTGATGATGGATGGAGGATGACACATAACTCACATTCTCTTGTGTATATACTCAGATAAATGCACACAAACAGAGGTGCACGCATGGAAAACACTTGCTGATTCAGTCAATGACACACACACACGACTTGTACTCACAGACAAGTCCAGTTGCATTTTAAGACATTTCAGAGAATGTTTCAATAATGAACAATCAGCCTACACAAATTAGGCTGCCACGCATGGCGGAGTAAGCTTGATGCGTGCACTATTACATTAAACAGCTGTGAGTGTATTTGCAGATATTTTCCGCTTGCGTTTGCTTTTTTTTTTCAATTGAAATAAAACACTAACAGTGGGGCAAGTGATATTTCATCTGCCTCAGTCCATTAAGTAGAAAGACATGATACAGTGTCAAACTTTGATTAATTTGGCGTGATATTCGGTTTAAAATGAACGAAATCTACAAACTGGGAAACCCATAAAGCTGTGCAGTCCCATCCCATCTGTTAGAGAGCTCAGAGTAGCAGGCACTTAGACTCTGTCTCTGTGTCCTCATGATGCTGAGTGGCCTCGCAACACAGTGCTCATGTTCAGCCTGACCTCAGCGTGGCCAAATCAGACTGGATGGCACTTTACAGTGTGGAGCCACTAGGTGGAGTAGAGGAATCTAGTGTGTGGCTGTATGTGGGGAACACAGTGGTGATATGTGATAATGTCTCCACACTGACATGCCCGTTATCATTCCACAGTCCTTGTCTCGTATATGCAATATTATATGTGAGCCTCAGAAACTCATCAGTGACTCAGTGAAACTGAA
>NW_026080205.1:0-1441 GCF_006386435.1 Epinephelus moara | reverse complement strand
ATTGATGTCAGGAGACTTAACAATCTGTACAGAGTCTGACCCACTCTGTCCTCAGAGCCTCCATTCAGAAAAGTGATGTCATATGTTTGTCATGTCATTTGTTGTACAGATTGTAAAAACCCCTGAGACTCATTTGTTATTTAGCATCATAGAAATAAAACTGAACTAATGTGAAATATTAAAATAATCTTCACTGTGGTCTTTGTCCTCAGTAATGTCTCATCTGCAGCCTTGTATGTGTGAACACAGACAACAGTGTAAATAAATGTTCTGAAGACTCTAATGAGTGTCCTCTGTTGAATCACTGAAAGGACAATTCAGACACTTGGTCACATGATCATCACTGACATCATCATACCTGTGTCGTTATTCAAAAGGCCATGCTAACTCAGTTACAGATATTGAACATCCTGTGTTGAGTTCACAGTGAGTGACCATGACGGCAGATCACAAGGTTGGCAAAAAAGGTTGGCTTTAAAAGGTCATCATCCCAACTCTGACTGGAGAATATTTTCTGCTACTGTGCACTGTACTACTGCAATAAACTGACAAACTCATTAAAGTCTAAAGTTCTACCTGTTAGAGTTAGAATATTGTGTGTGTGTGTGTGTGTGTGTGNCTTGCTTCGCGTCCACTGCGCGTGCATTCACCGTGTACTTGTTACACATGCAATGCGTGTGCAATGCCTGCACACGCCTAGACGTGTGGTTATTAGACGTGCGTGCGTAGACACGTCATGTGATCGCAGGGGTCAAAAGTGTCAGCTCGAAGCAACAACGTGTCGTGTTACGGACATGTGACACTTATATATATAGGCTATATATATATACTGTATATGTACACATATATATATATATATATATATAGAGATATATTACACTGTATTCTGATTGGTCAGTCGCGGCATTCAGAGGTCCGTTGCTATGTAGCCCAGCGTTGCTAGGAACACCCTGACAAGGAGATTCAGCCGTTGCCGGCAGTTGTTTTTTTTCTCTCCTCCCAATTTAATTTATAAATCAATAAAAATTGTATAATTAATCAATATTCTGTCTCAAATTATTTATTTAACTGATAATTAGCCGTGTAATAAGCGGGATAATGTATAATGAGCTGGTGAATACTGGGAAAACAACACTAAATTTCATTTGATTCTGATGTAGAATAAGAAAAAAATATGAGCCTTCTTAAAAAGTCAAATATGAGAAAACACCTCATATTTGACTTTTCTTATTTTAAAAAAGCTATTTTCTAGAAAATGCACTTGCATTAATTCCACTGCCACTGTAGCTGCTCTATAATGAAGCCCGTTCTTCTGCAACTTCTCTTTCCTCTAGAGTTCCTTCAGACATTTCCCCACTACTTTCTGTTTAACATAGCCTATCTCACCAGAAAATGCTGGCAGCCGGGATATCAATCAATCAATTTCAATCAATTTTATTTA
>NW_026080204.1:0-1396 GCF_006386435.1 Epinephelus moara | reverse complement strand
TAGCTGTAATTTTAACCATGTACATCACCATAGTACCATATTTTCCAGTCTGATGAAGGTTGGCTGCTCGGTTAAATTGGCATTTTCTGAATGTAATTTCCACAACAGTCAACATTTTATCTAAAAAATGTCACATCCCCAGTCACCAGCAGCTGAAATGAAAGGACTGGTTTAAAGGTCCAGTGTGAAGGATTTAGGGGCATCTATTGGCAGAAGTGGTGTATAGTATTCATAACTATGTTTTAATTGGTTTATTATCATCTGATAAATAGTCATTGTATTTTCGTTACCTTAGAATGAGGTGTTTATATCTACATACGGCCACAGTAGGTCTCCTACAGGCTTGGTCAAAGGGAGAAGTTTCAGTCTGATAACCTCACCGCTGGATTCCACTAAATCCTGCACACCAGACCTTTAAATTACTTACTTAAATTACTGAAATTACAGTGTTACAGTACATCAGTAAGCGACACTGAAACAAGCACTATGATTTTGTTGTTGGTTTGATGACAGAAAGATACATTTACAGCAAGACAGGGATTTCTCAGTTACTGTATGCAGCTGTAAAATTAATTCAAACATTTAATTTATTTTCATAATGTTACATCAGCTTGTTTAACCTGCACCAGCTGATCTCTGCAACCAAATCTTTATATTCTTTAATCTTTTTACAGTCAGTGATATTATCCTGGTGAGCCCTGTCCATCCTGTTACTGAGGGAGATTCTGTCACTCTTGGCTGCAAATTGAGGACAGAAAAAGTTCCTTATAATGTGGATTTCTATAAAAATGACAAACTCATCCAAAATGTTACTGGAGGGGAGCTGACTATCTCTGCAGTGTCAAAGTCTGATGAAGGCTTTTATAAATGTACAGGAAAAAAATCACAAGATCAGCAGAGTTTGACGTCACCAGAGAATTGGATGTCAGTAAAATGTGAGTATGATTCAAACAGTTTCTTCAGCAATTTTTTTTAAAGCTGTGTTATGGTCCAAGATAGAAAAGTTATAACTGAATTAGACTGGCTTTGTTCAGCTTTTTTTTAAACTGTCTGTTTTAAACATTTAAAATACAAAAGTAAATACATGAATAGCAGTGAAAGGTTCAGAATTTACTATGACACTGTATGTGTTTGTGTGTTAATCTCAAGCCCCTTTTCCACTGAACACTTTTAGTATGGTACCTTTGGAACCAAAAGTAACTGCAGTGTTATGGGATATGTGCAATACTGTCATGTAATTGTTGTTGGGATGGTATGGCTGCTGATGTATTGTTTGTTGTCATTGTGGCTGTCAAGGCATTTATGGCGCAGTTGCTGAGTCCAAGACAAATTTCCCTGAGTGGGACGATAAAGTATATTGTATCGTATCGTATCGTAACTCTTTGGACATGGTACC
>NW_026080203.1:0-1314 GCF_006386435.1 Epinephelus moara | reverse complement strand
ACTGTATGTCGTTTCAATTTCCCAAAACCTGTGTTTGAGCGTACATTTATTTGTAAAATAGAAGAAATAAAATGCACATGTGACAAGAAGGAGGCAGAGAAGACAGGGGAGGATTCTCAGTCAGAAGACAAACCAGTCTGTAGGTGTTTTGACAGGAGTAACAAGATGAGAGCAGAGATTGCGAAGTCCATATTGGAATCCGTTAAGAAAGCAGTGGAAAGTGAGTCGTTTGGTAGTGTAGAGGAGTTATTTATGAGTGTGGGCATTAATCAGGAGATTTTTGAAATGGCATATAGGAAAATGCAAAAGAAGACCAAGTTAGTTTGTAAGAGAGGAGTAAATGAAGTTTGGGTCAATCAGTATAGCAAGCAGTTGTTGAAGTGTTGGAACGCTAATATTGATGTGAGCTTTGTAACTGATGCGTATGCAGTTGTTGTGTATATAATATCGTATATTACAAAAACAGAGAGAGAAATTGGCCTGTTATTGAGTAATGCCCAAAAAGAAGCCAAAAACCAAGCAAATGTCTCAGCTAAAGACGCGTTGAAGAAGTTGGGTAGTGTGTATTTGCATAATAGGGACGTTAGTGCTCAGGAGGCAGTGTATAGGTTAACGAACTTGCATTTGAAGGAGTGCTCTAGGAAGGTTGTGTTTGTGCCGACAGGGAATAATATAGTGAAGACGAGTTTACCCCTCAGTGTTTTGAGGCAGAGAGCATCTGCACACGATCTTAGCACAGAAGATATGTGGATGACGAGCTTCGTGGATAGATATAGGAACAGGCCCGACGGTGATGTGTTTGAAAATATGTGTATGGCGACATTTGCGTCGGAGTATCGCGTTCTTTCCAAAAACGAAAAGTCTGCGGACATGATTGGATTGAAAAATGATTTGGGCTTCATTTTGAAGAGAACACGTACTCAGTTTGCGGTTGTTCGGTACATGCGCGTTAGTTTGGAAAAACATCCAGAGTTGCATTTTCAGAGTTTGCTGCAGTTGTTCCTTCCATATAGAACTGACTCAGACCTCAAACCTGAAGGCTTTGAGCTGTTTGAACAGTTCCATGAGGACGGAAGTGTGACATTTAGTGACGGGTCAGTACATGCGGTTAAGGACGTGGTGAAGGATAATAGAGCTGTGTTTGATGTAGATAATCCAGATTTAGAGCGTGCGCAGGAGATTGCAGAGCAGCATGGTGTAGATGAGGAGGATGCTTGGGGGGAGCTGTGTCCTGAACAGGAAGTTGAACGCCTTGAGTGTTTAGAGGAGAGAAGGCAGCTGCAGGGATCTGAGACAGTAGAGGAGCAGTTACAA
>NW_026080202.1:0-1007 GCF_006386435.1 Epinephelus moara | reverse complement strand
TAAGTTTTGAGACTGTCTGTCCAGATTAAACAAGTCAGAAACTGTGTGAGCCATGTTTCTCATATTTTCTCATATTGCCTGCACTTGCCATATTGCTGTGTGTGATATTTATTAGAGACGCCTCTACAGAACATTGTTTTCCCTTTTTAATATCGCATAAACTTATGATGGTCTTCACCCGATGTTCTCTTTATGTGATATTTAAAGTGTGTGGGATTTGTTTATATTTATATTTGCACTGCAGGCCTTATACCTGCGCATATTCTTAAAGAGTTTCTTATAGAACCTTCTTAAAGTATCTTTGTAAAGTGGTATTCTAGCATTGTTGCATTGAACTGCATTTAAAGATTGTTTCTCATCAATCAGAAACATATATTTTTCTTTTTTGTTTTTTCTTTTCTGTTTGATAATTATGATTATCGTTCTCACACCTGTGGTTTATTCACTTGATTGCGTCAGGTGACCCTGAGGGGTTGGGTGTGTATATATGGAGGTGTATTCACATTCACTTCATGTCTGATGAAGGGCAGGGGCCCGAAACGTAACAATACATGAATAAATTGTTCAAGGAGCAGCTTCTGGTGTGCGGACT
This sequence comes from Epinephelus moara, assembly GCF_006386435.1. NCBI lineage: Eukaryota > Metazoa > Chordata > Actinopteri > Perciformes > Serranidae > Epinephelus > Epinephelus moara. The sequence continues at coordinate 415 of NW_026080202.1, read as the reverse complement.
TTATCTTTTTATTCCATACTTACCTTTTGGTCCAGCACCCAGCATTAAATTTTTTGGGATGTGCGTGCTACTTTTACCTGTTAAAAATGACAATGCAACATAAACTAATGAAATCCCTGTTCAGGGGTTAATGTGTAAAGTTTTGCACCATGTCACACTGTGAAATGACACACGTCAGCTACAGCTAGCTAACATAACACACAGTCCACTCAGAAAAAACAGCAGCTGGTGGGAAAACAACGCTAACACAGGGTGCTTCTCAAAGTCAAGGATGTTTCATTGGTAGGACAGGTCCTCATAAGTCAGCTCCTACAGAGGCTCAGCAAGACTCAACCTGATCTCACAGAAATACGTGAAATGACCACGACCTCTTAACACCCCATTCCGTGGTGGCAGCACGTAATGGGTTGAAATT
>NW_026080201.1:0-1824 GCF_006386435.1 Epinephelus moara | reverse complement strand
CATGTTAACATACTAACACATGAACGTGTTAACAGACCAACACATGAACGTGTCAACACACTGTGTTAACACACTAACACATGAACGTGTTAACATACTAACACATGAAACATGTTAACATACTAACACATGAACGTGTTAACACACTAACACATGAATGTGTTAACACACTAACACATGAACGTGTTAACATACTAACATATGACCATTTTAACATGTTTTTATCTGAACAGTTTCCGGCTGTGTTAAAAACTTTTCTTTCGTCCTTTTTCAGGCTGCTGATTTTAGATCTCTGACTTCGCCCACTGAGGTTTGTCCCAGCCCATCAATCAATCAATCAACTTTATTTATAAAGCCCAATATCAGAAATCACAATTTGCCTCACAGGGCTTTACAGCATATGACATCCCTCTGTCCTATGGACCCTCACAGCTGATCAGGAAAAACTCCAAAATCAGAGGCCTCGATGTGTCTCCAGGCAGAAACACAGTGTGTGTTTCTGTGTGCGTGTTTGTGTGTGGATGTGTGTTTGTGTGTGTGTGTGTGTGTGTGTGTGTGACACCATCTGCTGTGTGAACAACCTCTTGGGGTCAAAGGTCACTGTTTCCAATAAAAGCCATTCACCATGCTGACAGGCTGCAGTCTGCCAGGAGGCCCGGTCACCATGACAACAACAGCATGACCGGCTTCATCATTATCTTGATGACTTTAAATGATTTTTAATCTGCTGATTTTTTTTTTTTTTTTACTTCCTGTCTCAGACTGGCTGAGAGTGAACACGATCTGATCAAATTAAAATACCGGCAGGAAGCAGCTTTAACGTTCGTCATGTGACTCAATGCCTGAAATGACATCATCAACACACCTTTAACATTGGTACGAACTCTGACTGCTCCATTTGTTTCTATTGTCGGTTTGTTTGTTTCTGACGTTTGGTTGTTTCTATCGTCCTTTTGTTTTTATCGTCCGTTTGTTTCTATCGTCTGTTTGTTTCTGAGGTTCATTTGTTTGTTTCTGAGGTTCATTTGTTTCTATCATCCATTTGTTTCTGTCGTCCGTTTGTTTCCATCGTCCGTTTGTTTGTTTCTATCATCCGTTTGTCTGTTTCTGACATTCAGTTGTTTGTTTCTGAGGTTCATTTGTTTCTATCGTTAATTCGTTTATTTCTGTCCATTTGTTTCTGTCGTTTATTTGTTTCTATCGCCCTTTTGTTTCTATCGTCTGTTTGTTTCTATTGTTCATTCATTTGTTTCTGTCGTTCATTCGCGTGTTTCTATTGTATATTTATTCATTTATTAATGTATATTCTTGTTCTTATATTGTCATTTCTTAAATTGAAAAACAAACAAACTAGAATCTCTGATGATTCAGATTCAGTTTCATGTTCTAATTTAAAACTAACTTTATACTCGTTGTTTCCTCTGTAGGAACCAAGGGGATAATAAATCAGTTTGAGTGTTGACTGAAAGACGAACATACCAGAATTATTCAGTCACCATGTCGAACCTCTGAAATGAAAAACATAAATACATTTGCATGTCGAGGAAGCTGCTCCCCAAAAACTGAACGTTTAAAATATCTGAGCATTTAAAATATCTGAGCGTTTAAAATATCTGAACACTTAAAATGTCTGAGCATTTAAAATATCTGGACATTTAAAATATCAGAGCGTTTAAAATATCTGAACATTTAAAATATCTGAGCGTTTAAAATATCTGGGCATTTAAAATATCTGAGCGTTTAAAATATCTGAGCATTTAAAATACCTGAGCGTTTAAAATATCTGGGCATTTAAAATATCTGAGTGTTTAAAATATCCGGGCA
>NW_026080200.1:0-1478 GCF_006386435.1 Epinephelus moara | reverse complement strand
TCGCCACGTCCCGCGGCAACACCACCAATCTATAACAACACTTGAGACAGCACAGGGAAAAGTAGGAAGAGTGCATGCGAGAGAAAGCCGAGTCGTGTAACGTTCTGAAAGCTGCCAGAGCCTCATAAAACAACATCCAAGCACAGTTAAGCAAACATTTGTAAGTGTCACAGGGAAATCATGGACTCCATAACAAATGAAAAATTGAGCAATTTTGCTCGGGTTCGGCCCACTTGACATGCTGCTGTGTTGCGCTATGACACTGGAATTTGTCATTTACGTGACAACGCCTGAACACAACATATGCTCGCTCCGCTGTGTGTACAGTTCCATGCTGCGCTGCTGTGTGAGCAGTGTGTTTGACTGTGCTCAGTCTGTTGATGGTCATTGACTCACTGTCTGTCCATAACAATAACTGTCAGGTCAGTGCTCCCCTGATATAATGTAGGGGAAACACTGAATCAAGCAAAAAGACTCATGATACCATTTATTTATTACATTTTATTGTAATTATATTGTAATCGCAATCGCAAATCGCGATATTGTCCACCATAATCGCAATCACACATTTTTCCCAAATTGTGCAGCACTACTCTTGAAAGCTGTCACAAAAAAGACATAAGAATAGCACCCAGTGCCCGACCTCGCATTTTCTGAGCGGTTAAAGATGCAGCATGTGTACGGCGTCTAATTTCCAGGGCTGGTACTTGCGGTTATTACACAGGCTAGTTAATAACATGTCAGGCAGGAAATCCAAAATGTGGGATTACACGATCACACTTGGGACGAACCCAAGGTGATATGTAAACTCATTCGTCTATTACAAACATGACGTATCATTTGAAAAATGTAAGTAGCTACATGCCCATTAGCCACTTAGCACAATCATTACTGCTTTCCCGACAGCATCATTAACAGGCGGCTCACTCAGAGTGTGACGTGCACTTGTTAAATTTTAAATTTTATTAAGGATTTGCACATCACAACAATGCCACAATAAAGTCGGTGAACAGTTAATCCTTAGTTTTGTAGTTTTTTAAGAGAAAAAAACAAAAACAAAAAACCTTCTCAACCCACCCCCACCCAAAAACTTACATATAGAGAAGCAAAAAGGAAAAAAAAAAGAAAAAAAAAAAGGAAAAGAAATAAGATACGTATCAACAATTTTGACAGCAAGCAGGTAAAACACTACAGAGCAAAGAGCACAAAGATCTGGATCAAACCTACTCAAATACAAGAGGAGCCATCCTGGGCGCGAGCCCTACCACAAGAGACCGACTACTTGTCCAGCAGAGGCTGCCATATTCTCAAAAAAATAAAATCCTTATTAATTAGGTTATAACGAAGCCTCTCCATATGGAGCACATTCCCCAGGTCTCTAAGCCACTGCTGTAACTGAGGGCCATCCTCAGACTTCCATTGTTGTAGAATTAAACGTCTAGCTAGCAGTGTGCACAGGGATATGGCTTGACCTTCGA
>NW_026080199.1:0-1277 GCF_006386435.1 Epinephelus moara | reverse complement strand
CTAGTGACTCAGCACCATCCACTCTGCAGGTATGACCAAAGTTAAACTTTCTCTTGTATATTTTAGAGTTCATTATAATTTAATTTGCCATTTTCATTTGGGAATATTACGTGAATACAAGGGGCCGAGAAAAAAAAGTACACAATAACTTTAAACAATATGAGCAGCAGTGACTCATATTTAAATTTTAAAACATTTTGTTTTTCAAAGATACCCCAATTTAAAGACATCACACTGCAGTTTGGAAAGAGTGGCGCTGTTCACTCGATAAAACACTAACCCACGGTCGCCATGACAGAGAATCATTGTAAAAACGTAAGAGCTTCACAACGCGAGACAGCTCCGTGGTGCTGAAACTCACAGTGAAGCAAAGGGGGGAGTTCGCTGCTTTTCTCGTCCACATGTTCTCGGATTTATATTTCTATCAAGAAAGTTGAATGAGGAACTCAATCGCAACGTTGTAAATCAGTGGATATATGCTTTACAGTGACTGGCGTGCTACGCGCGGTGAAGAGAGGAACAATAATGCGGCCCGGTGTAACAATGCTTTCACGGAAAAGCTACATGGCGCTTGTGATTCTCTTTGCTTTCGTAAACCACGTAACTGCCTCAGTGACTCATTATTCCATACCCGAGGAGATGAAAGAAGGATCAGTCGTTGCTAACCTTGCAAGCGATCTCAGCCTGGATGTTAAAACACTGAATCAGAGGAAGATGCGTCTCGACCTCATCGCTAATAAGAAATATCTGGATGTGAACAAAGAGACTGGTGAACTGTATATCGTGGAGAAGATTGACAGGGAATATCTTTGTATAAAAATGCTGACATCATGCTACTTGAAGATGGAAGTTATACTTGAAAATCCTTTGCGAATATTTAATATAGAAGTAGAAATTCTGGATATGAACGACAACGCCCCACAGTTTCGAAGAGATGCCATACATTTAGATATATCTGAAGCAACGCCTGCTGGGGAGAGATTCTCATTGAGCAACGCAGTTGATCCTGATGTTGGGAGCAATTCAGTGAAAACCTACCACCTGAGTGAGAGTGACCATTTTAATATTGAAGTGCAGACTGGAAGAGATGGGTCTAAATTTGCCGATTTGATACTGAAAAAGACTTTAGATCGAGAGCAGCAGGCTGTTCATAATTTAATACTCACAGCTGTAGATGGAGGAACACCTGCTCGATCAGGCACTGCAAGTGTTATTGTGCATGTGTTGGACACAAATGATAACTCTCCTGCTTTTGACAAAGCAAATTACAACATAAA
>NW_026080198.1:0-1156 GCF_006386435.1 Epinephelus moara | reverse complement strand
ATAGTATGTCGAAAAATGCCATAAAAACGTCATACTATACTATGTTGAAATTTGCCATAAAAACGTCACACTACACTACGTCCTAAAATGCAATAAAAACATCATACTATATGATGTCCGAAATATGCCATAAAAACGTCATATTATACTATGTCGAAATTTGCCATAAAAACGTCATAATATATTATGTCCTAAAATGCCATAAAAACGTCATACTCGACTATGTCCGAAAATGCAATAAAAGTTGCATACTATACTATGTCAAAATATGCAATAAAAACATCATACTATACTATGTCGTAAAATGCCATAAAAATGTCATACTATACTATGCCTTAATATGCCATAATAATGTCATATTATACTATGTCGAAAAATGCAATAAAAACGTCATTTTATACTATGTCCGAAAAATGCCATAAAAACGTCATACTATATACTATGTCGAAAAATGCCATAAAAATGTCCATACTATATACTATGTCGAAAAATGCCATAAAAATGTCATACTATACTATGTTGAAATTTGCCATAAAAACGTCATACTACACTACGTCCCAAAATGCAATAAAGACATCATACTATAGTATGTCCGAAATATGCCATAAAAACGTCATACTTTACTATGTCCGAAAATGCCATAAAAACGTCATACTATACTATGCCTTAATATGCCATAACAATATCATACTATATAGTATGTCGAAAAATGCCTTAAAAACGTCATACTATACTATGTCGAAAAATGCCATAAAAACGTCATACTATACTATGCCTTAATATGCCATAAAAATGTCATACTATACTATGTCGAAATTTGCCATAAAAATGTCATACTATACTATGTCCTGAAATGCCATAAAAATGTCATACTATACTATGTTGAAATATGCCATAAAAACATCATACTATACTATGTCGAAAAATGCTATAAAAACGTCATACTATACTATGTCGAAATTTGCCATAAAAATGTCATACTATACTATGTCCGAAATATGCCATAAAAACGTCGTACCATACTATGTCTGAAAAATGCCAGAAAAACGTCATACTATACTATGTCCTAAAATGGCCAGAAAAACGTCATACTATACTATGTCCTAAAATGCAATAAAAACATCATACTATACTATGTCCGAAAATGCAATAAAAA
>NW_026080197.1:0-3083 GCF_006386435.1 Epinephelus moara | reverse complement strand
GGAAAAGGAGCAGGAGAAAGAGGAGGCGGAGGAGCAGGAGCAGGAGAAGGAGGAAGGGTCATGTGGACCACTGTTGGCAGGTTTCAGGTAGAAACTCGCTCTGACAGGTGACTGTTGTTGATGATGATGATGATGATGATGATGGATTATATTACCTGCGAGAACACACAGGTGGAACAAACGTCATCCACTGATTGATTAATTCCACCTCTCCTGATGTAACAGCTCGTAAACATACCTGATATGTTTGTCACGTCGGCCGAACAGAAGACGACAGCGAGGGAGAGATTTAGCTGCAGGAGTTCAGTCACATGATCACGACTCTGCAGTTACACATGTAACCTCACTTCACTGTTAACCTGCGTTACAGAGCCAGTCTGTCACTCTAACACAGTGTTGCATTATGGGTTGTTTGTAGCTTGATGTTGCTAGGCTAGTTAGTTTCTACCTGACCATCAGCAATCAGTTTACTGATGTCCAGTGAGTCCAGTTTAACATGCAGGAGTGTTTAATGGTTTCTTTTGTTCGATGAACTTTCATGTTTATTTATGTTGTTTTCAGACTCTTGTTTTCGTCATGAGAACTTTCATAGAAAACAAATAATCTGACCCTAAAACAAGAGGCTATTTTCTCCCAAAGGAGACGCCATGACTAAAGGACATAACCAATCATGTTGAGCAGAACTGACGTCACGTCTCCACTGAGCAACAGCTGGTGGCAGCGACGCACCAGTTAAAAACCTTTAATTATCATTTAAATAAAAACTGTTGAATACGAGTCTGGTTTTCTCTCATTTTAATCAGTCGTCTCATATTCAGGCCAATACTGTAATTTAGATCCAAGCTCATGCTAACATCTGACAACAGGCTTCTCAGAATGTGATTGGACAGTGTGTGTTGTGGGCGGAGCTATGAGCACACCTGGCAGGTACATGAACACACAAACACACAGACACAACAGCATCATAACAGGACAGTAGAAATCTGTACAGGGTCTTTAAAGGTCATTAAAGGTCGTTTCACCTCCTCGTCGTCATGATCCATTAAAAATTATAAAAACTGATGATGTCATCGACGTCTCCTGGAAATCAAACAACAGTTTCTGTTTCATTTAAACTCATCGCACGGTTTTCAGACATGTTTCTATCCGGTGAATTATTAATTAACACCGATGTGATTTCAGGAGCAAAGAGTCGTTTAATAAAAACTGTTGATGTGAATCATGTCGTAAAAACAGTGTGAAGCTCAGAGCGTGGTCACTGAAGGCCTTCGCACACTGAGTCCGTTGTTTTTAATCCGTCATCCAGAAGAATTTGTTACACACAGATTGAGATGTGTTTTATTCTTCTGGTGTGAAAATTCACAACACGTGACAAAATGAAAAGACACATTTCCTCTCTCTCGTTACTGGAGTTACCTATCTGACATCACTTCCTCCCCATCTTTCATTTGTCACCACAGCTGCATGAAGGGGCGGAGCTATGTGTGGTCCACATCCTCCTCCTCGTCATCATCATCATCCTGAATGTCACTATCTGACCTGTTGACAGTCGCTGTCAGAGTTATGAAATGATCATGACTGTGACCTGCCGCCACATTGTCTTCACTGATTAGAGGTCAGACGTCTCTAAAGACTCTGACGGAAGCGAAAAACGCAGGAAACTGAAGCTGTTCCACGATGTTTAATGACGGGTGAAACTGCTGGGCTCAGAGTGTGAACATGACACAATGTGAGGTCGTACTTATTTATGGACATGCGACAAAACAGACTCAATGTGCGAAGGCCTTTAATGTCAAAAGCTCGGAGATGCTTCTTAAACACACCTGACATCATTCTAACCTGCTCCAATATTTTCTGCTCTGTCTGAAAACTAAAGGTCCTCCAACATGTCCGACCTCACAGGTGGTTTGTTCCTCCTCTTTAACACCACCCACAGGAGCGTTTCTGAAATTACAGATCGACACTTCCTCACACCTTAATGACAGAACTTAAAGCTCCAGTGTGTCCAATCCAAACCTGATCTCATGTTGTGTTCTCGTTCCCTCAGAATGAGATGTTTATGTCTACATAGGGAGCAGGTCCTCATCTACAGAGTTCGTCTCATTCTGAGGTAACGAGAACACAACCATTAGATTAGATTTAAATCCGACACACTGGAGCTCAAAGTATGTTCCGTACGTAGGGCTGAGTATCTGAACTCTTATCGACTGAAATAACTCAGTACCAGGTAGGATCAAATCTCCTTAAGTCAAATCATACCTGCATTTGATCCTTTATGGTTTTGCTCGAAGCCAATCACTGCGTTCTTTGATTTAATGTGACGTGTCATTGGCCCACAAAACCCAAACAGTCTGGTGCGATGAAGACGAGCGCGGTGGTCAGTGTGCCGACACGCCACCGAAGCATTAGAAACTTTGGTGACGATTTAGGCAACTTAAAGCTTCCATTCACATAATTATCGAAATGACGTAGAAAAAGGTATCAAATGACGTTCTTTATTGGTTGAGTATCACTTTAAGAGTTCTGGTATCTTAATGTTGTAAACACTGCTCAGCCCTGTGTGTACCTGACGTAGGTTAACTTACGTACGTCGGTTAAAAAACGCTGACTTTTGGTTTCAGACGGGACACAGTGACCTCCTAGGTCAAAGTCATGTGTTTCATCCACTTCCTGTCTACACACACTTTGTCGCTCTTTATACGGCATCAGCTGACTTCCTGTCTTATCTCCCATCATAATGACTACGGCCACTAGAAGTCGCCACCTAACAATAGCGGTAAATATGGTTCAAAAAAAGCTCCTTGCGCAAACCACAGACTGTGTATAAAGATGGACAACATGATAGTTCCCTAAAATTGAAGCCAAAACATCTGAATCTCCCCCTGGTGGCTGGCTGCAGCACAGGTCATAAACCCCGCCCCCTCCATGTTAGCGGATGGGAGCCAAACTGAAAACTCAAAGAACAGAAATTTTTCCCAAAGACTCTTTTTGTGAACTTGGGTCAATCAGTTTGGGTTTAATTGGTTATTTAAAGTTATAAAAAGGAGGATGTGACATCATGATTGATGGCTGTGTGAGCCAAG
>NW_026080196.1:0-1097 GCF_006386435.1 Epinephelus moara | reverse complement strand
TAAACCCCTTTACCTGTGTCAGGATCACCTCGGTAGAGAACAGCGTCTCTGCCAGGACCGCCATCCACCAGATCAGCCCCTGGTCCAGGAATGAAAACATCCCGACCAGAGTTTCCCATCATTGTGTCATTTCCATCACCGCCATAAAGAGTGTCGTCTCCCAAGTCACCAATCAGGATGTCAGCTCCTTTTCCCCCTATGAGTGTGTCATCTCCTTCACCTCCTTCCAAGGCGTCATCCTTCCATCCACCAATTAGAACATTGTCTCGGTCATTGCCTAGTATGTCATTGGACTGGGCAGGACAGCCTTGCACAGTGTGGACCTTTGACAGATTTCTCTGAGAGCTAAAGTCCAAACGGCAGTCAACCTGCAATTGTTTCAGAGTCACTTTGAAAGCTTCAGTTTGAAAGGAAGGAGCATCTTCAGTTGAGTTTAGTGATATCAATTTAAAAGTCACTCCGTCAGAGCTCAGAAACTCTAGGTGCTGATGTTGGTCACCATCATTGTAGTTGAGCAGACTGAATTTTAATTGTTCCCCATTTGTTGTGATCGTCACATTCAGATCTGCTGTTGATGAGTCAAATGCAACTTGGCTGCCATCAAAAAAGTCCATGTCAACCAACACAGTATCAATATTCTGATCTTCTGCAAAGTTATCGATCAATAAGTTGTTTCCATACTCATGTTTGATTATGTAAGTGTCTTTTCCTTCACCTCCAAACATCAATGCACCTCCGGTGTAAGGATCAAGCAAATTCTCTTTGCTGTTCCCAACCATGATGTCGAAACCCGAGGAACCATACATTTCTTTGACTGACTCTGCATTATTCATCATCATCACTTTGCCTTGACGGTCACAGAAGAATCTGTCCTCAGAATTTTTTCTTGTATATCGGAAACACTCATCATGTCCAGAAGAAGTCAAATCATCTTCTACATCTACTGACCGTTTCTGGAGAGTTGTTTGGAGTGAATGAAGTGGTTCAGGTTCCTGGTTTCTATAATCAACAGTTAAGGGGAACATTAGAGACTCGGCACAGCTGCTGTGGTTGGGCATCAGTCCAGCTGTTATTCCGTCACTGGTCTTGATCTGCAG
>NW_026080195.1:0-1331 GCF_006386435.1 Epinephelus moara | reverse complement strand
TATTTGTACAGCACATGTTAGGTTGTTGTTTACTTTCCATTAAACAGAATAAAATCAAGTGTGGGAGGTAAAGCTGACTTTTTTTCAGTTATTAGTCCATATAAAGGTCTGTCAATTAATGTCTTTTTATGAGCTGCAATTTGCTTTGAATGATAAAATCAAAAAAAGTTTGAATCAGTAATTGGGATGTAAGATTATTCACTGATGTTTTATAACATGTCCCATGTAGTGTTCAGTGTTTGCCACAAAACGTAGAGTTAATCACAGTAACTGAGAGTACACTGCTGTCCCTTTTCCCTCCCTTGTAGATCTGCCCAGGTGTGCTGCATTACTTAATGAGGTACAGTGCACCTGGCATGTGCCAGCAGCAGAGGAGAGAGGCCTCTGGTGTGGAGACTGCTGGTCCTGCTGCCTCTCAGCCTGGGATTTTTGTTGTCTTGTTTGCTTGTTCTACCTGTAATAAATCTCATGGATTTGAGTGTTTTTTGAGGTGTTAATGTGGTTATTTTGGGTCAGTGTTGGAGTTTTGTTTGCCCCATAGGGCCGCCTAAGGGTGGGGCTCAACAGTTTGGCAGTGACTTGCTGCATCAGACAGGGACGAAAAAAGCCTTGCTTTAACGTAAGCATAATACACTGCTGGTCACTGTTATAGTTTAAGGGCACTCAGTTTCCCAGCTTTTACCTGGGAGAGCAGTGTTTGCGTCCCGTAAGATTATAAAGCCAAACCCTGTTCTTTTTTCCTAAACCTAACCATGTTCGTTAGTTGTTGGAGGAAAGAAAACATCAATTTGCGGTGTTGTACTGACGTAGTGTGTTTTTATTTTGAAAGAGACAGTACGAGAACCTAACCTACCTAACTTCACTTGCCCAAACTTTAACTACCAAACTTTACGTTAAGTACGTAACATGAAAACATCCAACCATTATTCTATTCCTAAACCTAACCTACATTACTTTTTTTAGCTATGTTTGTAACTTTCTGTGAAGTATGTCATTTTTTAGAAAAATTTTTTTTTAATGTGCATTATGGTAGGATATAATATAAACCATTGTTTGAGTGTAACCGGTGGACTCTAGTGATGTCTGTGTTGTGTAGATACAAACAGGCCCAGACCGTGGATATCTTCGGAGGCGAGAGAGTATGGCAAAATGCCGCCTACCTACTTTTGTTTATACAGAATGCGCCTTTTTTGGGGCAATGGGGGGCCTGAACAAGTAACAAAACGTGTAGCTCAGCATGTGACGTAAACAGTGACGTGGGAAAGCCGCGGCTGGTCAGTCCTTCGGTGATTCTCTTGTAAGTTGGCCCATCCTTCACCGTTCCCGTCATC
>NW_026080194.1:0-22449 GCF_006386435.1 Epinephelus moara | reverse complement strand
CGAGAGCATATCGACCAAATAATCAAGTAGTCGACCAGGAGACTACAGCCCTTCGACCAAATAATCAAGTAGTCGACCAGGAGACTACAGCCCTACAAGTAACTCAGCACACAAACAAGGTATCATCAGAAAGAAACAAAATGTACCTATAACCTGATCAGCAGAAGTATTATTTTTCTTAAAATACTTGTCCTGACATTGTCCCGTCATCAAAGTTTAAGTTGCAATGCTCTAAACTTGTAAAACATCTCCAGTGGTTCAATATATCCTTTTTTGACTTCATCTGCACAGTGGAGAGAGCTGAGCATTAATATTACGTTTTGTAAGTGTCTGTTTTATCATAATTATTATTATCTTTTACATTTCTTCCTCACTTCAGTGCATATTGTCTAATGAAGCAGTTATAATGAAGACTTTTCTCAGAGTTTTGATACGGCGTCACATGGTTTCAGTGGTTTCCTGTCGGTGTGTTGTTATCTGCTGGATCATTATGGAGGTTTTTGTACGAGAGCGTCCCTGTTTTTATTACTGTGCATACTTGCTGCACCGAAATATTCTCCGCTGTCTTCAGGGTGTTTCAGGTTCAGGATGTGAAGATAAGCTGTTTTCTCTCCATCTCCACTGATGTTGAATTTGTTTTCAAACCCTGGCTCAATCTTAGGAGTTTTATAATACATGTAGGCGATCAGCTTCAGGGCAGTGTCTCCTGCTGAGCGCTGATACCAGAGGATCGTGTTATAGTTCGGGATTTTATGCGTGAGGCTCAGGTTGACTTCAGTATTTGGTGTCCAGAACAGGTCATTTGGAGTCTGAAACACCTGTTTGTCCTTACTGAGGTAAACTCCTGTGAAGAGAGAAACAGTGTTAATCAGTGTAGAAATAAACAGCCAATGATTAGTGATTAGTGGAAGAAATCTTCCGCCTCAGTTGCTCCACCAATTAAGATTTTTGATGGTTTATTCCAAAATAGATGTGGAAAAAAAAGATTAATAAATGTGCAGTACCTTTAATCCAGACAACAGTGATGATGGAAATGATTAAAGGAGATGGCATCTTGTTGATTGTGAAGAACCAGCTAGAATCGCTCAGCTTTGTGGATCAGAAGGAGGGGCAGGAAGTGATGTCGAGAAATCAGAGAATATGTTAATACTGAGAAACTTTTCATTCAGTCTATCTTTGCCAACAGTTACACTCTAGTCATGGTTATTTACAGGGCAGATTTACACGAGGCAATTACACTATTTCATAAACTAAACTTAACCTTATTTAGCCTGTGCGTCAATGCGGTTACGACATACATTTATTTAGATTGACCTCAGCAGTGCGAGTAGTTGCAGGGCGTCCTTTGGAGCCAGTGTTAAATGTTTTGTGGCTTGGGAACCATTGAGAATATTTGATGCCTTAGCTGTGAGGAATGAAATACTTGTGAAACCTACAAATAATCACATGATCATAGATAGGGGTGATAATTTACTCCTAAACCTACATTCAGAGTGGCGGTGTAAAGAGGTTTTTGTCAAGAGCAGGTGGATGTTTGATGTACTGTGCCTCACTGGCTGCACAGAAGTACGTTGCCGTGTGTTCAAGTGGTTTTAGATTGGTTATGGAAAGAGAACCATTTTTCTTGTCTCCAGTCAAATCTCCAGATAATTTGAAATGTTTTCTAAACGGCTCTTCCATGCTGTCGTTTTTGAACTGCACATATCCGTATCCAATAAGTTTCAAAGCTGTGTCTCCAGGTGACCGCTGGTACCACAGCATCACTCTGTAGTCACTTTTTTCATGCATGCAGAAAAGCTGTACATCGTCACCCGGCTTCCTGATAGCAGAGGGAGACTGACGGATCTGAATCCCCAGAGAAAAACCTACGACGAGAGACAAAGCTCAGGGTTTATTTGCTTGCGTATGAAAGTATACCATTGTGAGCTGGAGAGTAGATAACATTACCTATAAGATGACAAAAAAGTAAAGAACAAATCATTTTAGTTGTTTGTCTCATCTCTGTGAAAAAGATAATGGTGATGAGATGTCTGCTTCGGCTACAAGACTGGACTGAGTATGAACAAACCCAGCAGAGTAATGAGGAAGTGAGGTAGGAATCACATGACAGACCTCGACTGCAGCTGGCTGGTGAAGGTCTTTTCAAGAATTCACAAAACCACAGTTGATAAAGGGTGGTGTTTAGTTTTTGTGTATTTGAAAGGAGGTCTGCCTCAACGTGCATATCGAGCTGCACAGTAGTACACTGCACTGTGCTCAGACTCTTTCAGGTTCACTATAAACAGAGACCCATTCTTCGCTGTGTTTCCACTCAAATCTCCAGTGATGTTGAAATGCTCTTTATATAATCCTTCATAGCTCATTCTACCATATTCTAAATATCCGATCAGTTTGAGAGCCTTGTCTGCAGGTGACTGCTGGTACCACAGCATCATTGTGTAGTCTGTTTGTCCATGAGTACAGACAAGCTGCACATCATCACCGGCCTTTCTGATGACAGCAGAGGGAGACTGATGGACCTGAACCCCCAGAGAAATACCTGCTGTAATAAAAGTTGGACAGATTATTGATTTAAGATGTGAAAGTAAATTCATTGCATCTTATTTTGCAGAGAAGCAGTTGTTACCTGTGAGGAAACAGCAAAAGAGAAATTGAATTATCATGTTTAGATTTGACATGGGGCCCTGTGTTCCTCTGATGTCATGGATGAAATGCAATATTTAGTCATGAAAAGGTCTCTGCTGTTTGTGCCTTCTCACTAAACTGAGTCACATTTATGTAGGAAGCAAATGTGATGTAGAAAAGAGGAGTGGCTTCATTTAGTTCTATATCAAACTGATATCTCGACACACACTTTCCCTCAAAAGATGTTTTGGGTTTGACAGATTTCGTTACGTACATTATGTAAATTACTGTAAAAGTTTACCTGGTTAAATTAGAATAAAAACAATAGAATACAAACACAGTTGCATGAGCTATGATTGCATCAAACCAAAGTACAACCACAGAAGCAGGTGTGTGGGAGCAGTTTATTCCATGCCTTATTATAAACCACTGATGAGAAAAGCTTGTGGAGAGTTTTTGTAACATTCAGGGGGGATTTTTGTCATTGTGTTTCTCTAGCTGCACAGTAGTAAACTGCACTGTGCTCTTGTTTAACAAGGTTGATGATAAGAGAGCCATTCTTTGCTGTATTTCCCCCCAAATCTCCAGATATGTTAAAGTCGTCTTTATATGGGTCTTCCATTGTGACATCTTTGAAGTACAAATATCCAATGAGTTTCATAGCTGTGTCTCCAGGTGACCGAAATATCCAATGAGTTTCATAGCTGTGTCTCCAGGTGACCGCTGGTACCAGAGCATCATCCTGTAGTCAGTTTTATCATGGCTGCAGAACATCTGCACCTTGTCTCCAGGTTTTGTGATGAAATCAGAGGGAGACTGACGGACATCAAGACCCAGGCAAGCACCTAGACAAAATAGATCCAGGACAAAAATAGGGAAAGAACTTAGTTACATAATACTACATTGAGGCAAAACAGTGTTGAAAAATCGATTACCTGCCAAACAACAGAGGAGGAGAGAGTGGATCATTTTGGCTTTCTCAAATCAAGATTCATCTGGAGCTTCATGAGCTGACTAAGGTTTAAAGAGGAAAAGGAAGTGATGAAGAAACATCATCACTCTACATCAGCTGGCAAACACTAAAGCTTCAATGAAACTGCAGCTGGTTGTGAGGGGTTTGTTCAAGGTGGTTCAAGGTGTCATTTACAACCATAAATGCTGATAAGGGTTAGTAGTTTTTGTATAAGGAAGACGGAAACTACAGTCACTGTGCTTTGCTGGCTGCACAGTAGTAAACTGCACTGTGCTCAGGTCCAGTTATTTGAACTGTAAGTGAGCCATTTTTTACGCCATCTCCACCCAAATTTCCAGAGATGTTAAAATGTTTTCTATATGGCTCTTCCATTGTGTCCGCTTTGTAGTTCAAATATCCAATGAGTTTCATAGCTGTGTCTCCAGGTGACCGCTGGTACCAGAGCATCACCCTGTAGTCAGTTTTATCATGGCTGCAGAACATCTGCACCTTGTCACCAGGTTTTGTGATGAGATCAGAGGGAGACTGACGGACATCTAGACCCAGACAAACGCCTAGAAAAAGGAAAATCAATAATCAATGTCGGAACTATGGATAAAGTGGCATTCCTGAATGGTAAAAGTGATTACCAATGATCCAAGATAAAAAGAATAATGTTGACATGTTGACCTCCCGTCTGAATGAACACAGAACACTGAGCCTCTCTGTTAACTGTAGACTCTTCATCAGCTGCCTCCTATTAAATCTACACCAGCTTCATTAAATGTCACAGTGTTGAATGTGTTGAGAGTATATCTGGAGCTTCAGCTCCACCTGCTGGAACAATATAAAAGCCAATAGCTGGTCCCTAACACACTCAGCAGATGTATTGGCAACCAGTTTTTGTTCAGCTGCTCATACGTTTTACATCACTGTGTTTGCTGACAGCACAGAAATACACACCGCTGTCGTCAGGTTGCAGGTCTTTCACAGTCAGAGCCCCGATCTCTACGTTATCTTTGATAGCTGCATATTTAGTTTGAGGGACGCCACCATAGTCTGGTTGTCCACCCCAAACTGTGTAGACAATGCGGCTCATGGTCTCCCCTGGACGCTGTCTGTACCAGTACATCTGGGTATGACCAGCATTTTTTTTTGTGGCTGCAGTTCATCTCTGCAGTTTGGGAAGCATACCTCCAGCTGATTTTAGGGTCTTGGATCACATCCTGGCAGTGACCTGTGTGGACGAAATACAGAATTAAATATCATTTTTATTCCCTCTGAAAAACGTTCTCTAAACAACGTAACAAATGTTTTGTCTTGTAGTATTTAAATGATTTTCATGCACTAGTTGTTGGTACAAGCAAAAACATGTAGACATTAAAACAAGATTAAAACTCTAACTCCGTTAGAAAGTAAAGTAAAATAAAAGTAAATTCTTATACCTTGAAGCCACAGAGCCGAGACTACAAATATGAATAGAGCTTGTGTCATCATAGTGATCCTGCTAACATCAGATGCAGCCGCAGCAGACATGATGAGTATCTGAGGGAGGGACAAAGGGAACCTCCCATTAAAACCTGTGGTCTTAAATAATAATAACACAAAAAACAGTGTTGGTTGGAGTGAGTCAGTACAGGTGCAACAGGCTGTAATACAGAGATAAAACAAAATGTGTGATGAGGAGGTTTTTGTACTGAGGAGCAGTGATAAGTAGCACTGTGTAACCTGGCAGCACAGAAGTACACTGCACTGCTGTTCAGGCTGAGTCCTTCAATTGTTAACGTGCAGNGGAGGTTTTTGTACTGAGGATCAGTGTTATGTAGCACTGTGTTTACTAGCAGCACAGAAGTACACTGCACTGCTGTTCAGGCTGAGTTCTTCAGTTGTTAATGTGCAGTTTTGGTCTTTATCTGCACCCCCATCTATCTTCACACTCAGTCCAGCCTCAGGAGTACCCCTACCACCATACATGTATCCCAGGAGCTGTAGTTGGCTATTCTTTGTTTGCTTGTACCAGATGATTTGATTGTAGCTCTGAACACTGTGTGAACAGTTGATTTTGGCTGTTTCTTCAGGTTCGCTGTATATGTCAGCTGGAGTTTGGTAGACTTTGGAGCCTGTGGAAAAAGCATAAACGAAACAACACAACAATATAAAATCACAGAAGGTGAAGACACTTTTCTTTAGTTGTCTGTTGATTCAATTTTTCTCTCATCCCATAAGCGGCACGTCAGAGCCCATAACATGCAAAGTGAATAGCTTCAGAAACTTACTGTAGCTTACTGTAAAATAAGAGTAAATACTTTACAAATTGCAAAGAATTTTATTACCTGAAACCAGAAAAAGATCAATAGTTATACAGATGAAAAGGATCATTGTGTTGTTTTCTGGAACTGTGTCTTCACCTCAGTATGTGCTGGTATACTGATTACTTTCACCTCCTTGTTTTTTTTTTTGTTTTTTTTGTTTGTTTTTTTAAGTAAACCCATCTATCAGGAAAAGAAGAGACAAATATGTTAAAGTGGGCGGTGTCATAGTGCTTCCTCTTGCTCTAAATATTAAAACCATCTTGTCAGCGACACCACTCTACACTGGCTCAGTTAAGCTATACTGCCACCTTCTGACAGGAAGACAAACAACAAAGACTTGTGTACATAGGTTTGTGGGGATTATTTCAACAAGCCAGTTACATTTCATTCGATTTTTTACTTCTCTGATAATGCAGTATTAGTTTTTAGTTTGTTGAAAATATTTCTGAAATTATGACTCTGATAACTGAAAAAATTTGGCATGTGCTCTCACTCCATTTCCATCTTCAGTCTGACATTGCGTTCACTCTAACTGATTCCCATGTGTGAGGGGGATTCATGAGAGATTAACGTATCTGCCTGAATCGAACATAATTTTAAGTCTTCAGTGAGGGGTAGCCATGGCAACATATCTGTTTTGCAGGGGTTTTAAGAGCGGATGGTAGCGAAGTCAAACAAACTATGATATCGGGCGATATGAGAAGACAAAGAAGAAGAATCGATTTAGCCTCGCTACCAACGTCTTATCTTGTCTCTAGTGCTCACCATCATTATTACTCGTCATTGGTTTCAGTGCAGCACTTGACAATGCTTGGTGATAGCTTCTAGAGCTTAGATTCTCTGCCCGAGCCCAAACCTGACCCGAACCTCACCCGACCCATGGGCCATGTCGGGCCGTAAATTCCCACCACTATCCTTGGGCATGGACGGGTCAGGCTCCTCCTCATAATAGACCTAAGCTATGGAATCAACTACTTATCACACCTGGGGGGTGGGGCTGCAGCCTCCCCTTGACGGTGCCACTGGCCGCGCACATGTGAGTTTTCGATGGTGACAACGCGTGTGTTGGCTTCGTCGGGTGTACCAAATGCAGCACGATGCTGGTATATGACAGCAAAAAGACGGGGACCTCGACACTTCAGAGGCACATGAGGAAGGCTTGCCATGGAAAGAAAGATGAAAGTCAGCCTTCAGTGTCCATGTTCGTATCCTTAAAAAAATGTCGGGTTGAAACCAGGCTCGTAGTTACAGTTAAAGGGCCAGGCCAGACTCGGACAGAACATGCGCAGGCTCGGGTGGGGTCGGGCTGGATTTTTCGGGCCCGATATAAGCTCTAATAGCTTTACAACGCCATTAGACCTGCCCATGGCACCGATCCATGTATCCTCATAGAACCTATCCTATCCTATGAAAATGCACACTCAACTGTATGACATCTTACAAATTGGCGCTCCAGGAATAATGTTTCAACCTTAACATAAAGTTACTAAATTAAAGTAATGTTACCGAAGTTAGGTTTAGGCAGTTAAAGTTACTGTGGTTAGGTTTAGGAAAAGAAACATGGTGAGGACATAACTTAAAATGACTCAAAGTTCACTTGGAAATGAACTTCTGTCTCTTAGCAAAAGTCCCAGGGGAAAGTCCTATTTTTTGCAACCCATCCACCACCCCAACCTCTCTCCTTATAGACAGCTTCTTTGTTTGCTCCCGTCAGCGCACTGGTCACATGATCCCTGCCTTCCAAAATACCTGGGTTACACAGGAATTACTTGCTCATGATGACATGGGATATGTACAAATTTGGGTGCATGACTTTTATAGGAAATCATACAAACAGTTAATGAGTGGGCGGATTGAAAATTCTGGAGCCAGGCAGACAGTCAGCAGCAACACTAAAATTCAACAAGACAAGAATAGAAGTCATATTACTGATCCTGTTTCAGTGAGATGTAGCCTCTGCAGTCATGAATGTATGAGGCTGCTGTTGGGGACGTACTGTAAGGAACCTCCGGTTATAATAACTTATCTGGATCAGAGGGAATACCAACAGTGGTTAGAATGGTTAAATGCAGGTGCAAGGGGCTGTGAGCTGTGAAACGGAGATTAAAAAATGTGTTATGGGGAGGTTTTTGTACTGAGGATCAGTGTTATGTAGCACTGTGTTAACTAGCAGCACAGAAGTACACTGCACTGCTGTTCAGGCTGAGTTCTTCAATTGTTAATGTGCAGTTTTGGCCTTTATCTGCACGCCCTTCTATCTTCACAGCCACTCCAGCTTCAGGATATCCAGTATTAACATTCATGTATCCCAGGAGCTGCATTTGTTTGTTCTTTGACTGTTTGTACCAGAGGATTCGGGTATAGTCCTGAACATTGTGTGAACAGCTGATATCGGCTGTTTTTCCAGTTTCAGCGTACATGTCAGTAGGAGTCTGTTGGACTTTGTTGCTGAGTGAGGAACCTGTGGAAAAAGCATAATTAAAAACCACTCAGAGTGCACAACAGTAAACAGTTACATTAAGTTAAAATATCATGAAAAGAATTTGGGAATTCACCTTAAAAAAAAAAAAGACTAAAAACACTTTTCCTTACCTGAAACCAGTACAGCATTAAAGGTTATACAGAAAATAATTATCATGATGTGTCTTCTGGTCTGACTAAACTTCAGATCAGGTTAGTTATTGGTTGTGTTTTCATCACAGTATACGCTGGTATGCTTTATTTCCACCTCTTTATGTGAGGAAAACACACACAACCTTTTGAGGTGGGTGATGTCATGGTGCTTCCTCCTCCTCTAAACAATAACACCATCACGTCAGCTACCGCCACACACCACCGCTCAGTAAAGATATACTCCCACCTCATGAGAGGAAGCAAAACAACAAAGCCTTGTTATAATCCCTACAAGCTTTTGCACCAAACAGTCTATTTGTAAAAAGAATTGCATTTAACTACTAAGTGTTGTAATAATATAGTATAAGTTGTTAGATTGTTGAAACACCAGCAACTTGTTGTTTAGTCAAAGGAATCTGTTCACAAATTTGACACTAATAGAAAGTTCAAGTAATGCAAATTTAGACGAGTGGACAGCCCTGCCTCTAATGCCAATTAAAGTACACAAAGGTTCATATGTTTTTAGATTATGAGCTATTGGCAGTCAATAGCTACAAAAACTCAGCAGGTTGATGTGATATACAGTATGTGGACGCTGTCTGTACCAGTACATCTGGGTATGAGAAATATCTTTATTGTGGCTGCAGTTCATCTCTGCAGTTTGGGAAGCAAAACTCCAGCTGATTTTAGGGTCTTGGATCACATCCTGGCAGTGACCTGTGTGGATGAAATACAGAATTAAATATCATTTTTATTCCCTCTGAAAAACGTTCTCTAAACAACGTAACAAATGTATTATGTTTTGTAGTATTTAAATGATTTTCGTGCACTAGTTGTTGGTACAAGCAAAAACATGTAGACGTTAAAACAAGATTAAAACTCTAACTCCGTTAGAAAGTAAAGTAAAATAAAAGTAAATTCTTATACCTTGAAGCCTCAGAGCCGAGACTACAAATACGAATAGAGCTTGTGTCATCATAGTGATCCTGCTAACATCAGATGCAGCCGCAGCAGACATGATGAGTATCTGAGGGAGGTTAAATACTGCGTTGCTCCACAGAGGGAACCTCCCATTAAAACCTGTGGTCTTAAATAAGAGACAAAAAACAGTGTTGGTTGGAGTGAGTCAGTACAGGTGCAACAGGCTGTAATACAGAGATAAAACAAAATGTGTGATGAGGAGGTTTTTGTACTGAGGAGCAGTGATATGTAGCACTGTGTAACCTGGCAGCACAGAAGTACACTGCACTGCTGTTCAGGCTGAGTCCTTCAATTGTTAACGTGCAGATTTGGTCTTTATCTGCACCCCCATCTATCTTCACACTCAGTCCAGCCTCAGGAGTACCCCTACCAACATACATGTATCCCAGGAGCTGTAGTTGGCTATTCTTTGTTTGCTTGTACCAGAGGATTTGATTGTAGCTCTGAACACTGTGTGAACAGTTGATTTTGGCTGTTTCTTCAGGTTTGCTGTATATGTCAGCTGGAGTCTGGTAGACTTTGGAGCCTGTGGAAAAAGCATAAACGAAACAACACAACAATATAAAATCACAGAAGATGAAGACACTTTTCTTTAGTTGTCTGTTGATTCAATTTTTCTCTCATCCCATAAGCGGCACGTCATGCAAATTGAATAGCTTCAGAAACTTACTGTAGCTTACTGCAAAATAAGAGTAAATACTTTCCAAATTGCAAAGAATTTTATTACCTGAAACCAGAAAAAGATCAATAGTTATACAGAAGAAAAGGATCATTGTGTTGTTTTCTGGAACTGTGTCTTCACCTCAGTATGTGCTGGTATACTGATTACTTTCACCTCCTTGTTTTTTTTTTTTTTTTTTTTTTTAAGTAAACCCATCTATCAGGAAAAGAAGAGACAAATATGTTAAAGTGGGCGGTGTCATAGTGCTTCCTCTTGCTCTAAATATTAAAACCATCTTGTCAGCGACACCACTCTACACTGGCTCAGTTAAGCTATACTGCCACCTTCTGACAGGAAGACAAACAACAAAGACTTGTGTACATAGGTTTGTGGGGATTATTTCAACAAGCCAGTTACATTTCATTCGATTTTTTACTTCTCTGATAATGCAGTATTAGTTTTTAGTTTGTTGAAAATATTTCTGAAATTATGACTCTGATAACTGAAAAAATTTGGCATGTGCTCTCACTCCATTTCCATCTTCAGTCTGACATTGCGTTCACTCTAACTGATTCCCATGTGTGAGGGGGATTCATGAGAGATTAACGTATCTGCCTGAATCGAACATAATTTTAAGTCTTCAGTGAGGGGTAGCCATGGCAACATATCTGTTTTGCAGGGGTTTTAAGAGCGGATGGTAGCGAAGTCAAACAAACTACGATATCGGGCGATATGAGAAGACAAAGAAGAAGAATCGATTTAGAACAGCTTCGCTAGCAACGTCTTATCTTGTCTCTAGTGCTCACCATCATTATTACTCGTCATTGGTTCCAGTGCAGCACTTGACAATGCTTGGTGATAGCTTCTAGAGCTTAGATTCTCTGCCCGAGCCCAAACCTGACCCGAACCTCACCCGACCCATGGGCCATGTCGGGCCGTAAATTCCCGCCACTATCCTCGGGCTTGGACGGGTCAGGCTCCTCCTCATAATAGACCTAAGCTATGGAATCAACTACTTATCACACCTGGGGGGTGGGGCTGCAGCCTCCCCTTGACGGTGCCACTGGCCGCGCACATGTGAGTTTTCGATGGTGACAACGTGTGTGTTGGCTTCGTCGGGTGTACCAAATGCAGCACGATGCTGGTATATGACAGCAAAAAGACGGGGACCTCGACACTTCAGAGGCACATGAGGAAGGCTTGCCATGGAAAGAAAGACGAAAGTCAGCCTTCAGTGTCCATGTTCGTATCCTTAAAAAAATGTCGGGTTGAAACCAGGCTCGTAGTTACAGTTAAAGGGCCAGGCCAGACTCGGACAGAACATGCGCAGGCTCGGGTGGGGTCGGGCTGGATTTTTCGGGCCCGATATAAGCTCTAATAGCTTTACAACGCCGTTAGACCTGCCCATGGCACCGATCCATGTATCCTCATAGAACCTATCCTATCCTATGAAAATGCACACTCAACTGTATGATATCTTACAAATTGGCGCTCCAGGAATAATGTTTCGCCCTTAACATAAAGTTACTAAATTAAAGTAATGTTACCGAAGTTAGGTTTAGGCAGTTAAAGTTACTGTGGTTAGGTTTAGGAAAAGAAACATGGTGAGGACATAACTTAAAATGACTCACAGTTCACTTGGTACTGAACTTCTGTCTCTTAGCAAAAGTCCCAGGGGAAAGTCCTGTTTTTTGCAACCCATCCACCATCCCAACCTCTCTCCTTATAGAAAGCTTCTTTGTTTGCTCCCGTCAGCGCACTGGTCACATGATCCCTGCCTTCCAAAATACCTGGGTTACGCAGGAATTACTTGCTCATGATGACATGGGATATGTACAAATTTGGGTGCATGACTTTTTATAGGAAATCATACAAACAGTTAATGAGTGGGCGGATTGAAAATTCTGGAGCCAGGCAGACAGTCAGCAGCAACACTAAAATTCAACAAGACAAGAATAGAAGTCATATTACTGATCCTGTTTCAGTGAGATGTAGCCTCTGCAGTCATGAATGTATGAGGCTGCTGTTGGGGACGTACTGTAAGGAACCTCCGGTTATAATAACTGATCTGGATCAGAGGGAATACCAACAGTGGTTAGAATGGTTAAATGCAGGTGCAAGGGGCTGTGAGCTGTGAAACGGAGATTAAAAAATGTGTTATGGGGAGGTTTTTGTACTGAGGATCAGTGTTATGTAGCACTGTGTTTACTAGCAGCACAGAAGTACACTGCACTGCTGTTCAGGCTGAGTTCTTCAGTTGTTAATGTGCAGTTTTGGCCTTTATCTGCACCCCCATCTATCTTCACACTCAGTCCAGCCTCAGGAGTACCCTTACCAACATACATGTATCCCAGGAGCTGCATTTGTTTGTTCTTTGACTGTTTGTACCAGAGGATTCGGGTATAGCCCTGAACATTGTGTGAACAGCTGATATTGGCTGTTTTTCCAGTTTCAGCGTACATGTCAGTAGGAGTCTGTTGGACTTTGTTGCTGAGTGAGGAACCTGTGGAAAAAGCATAATTAAAAAACACTCAGAGTGCACAACAGTAAACAGTTACATTAAGTTAAAATATCATGAAAAGAATTTGGGAATTCACCCTAAAAAAAAGGACGAAAAACACTTTTCCTTACCTGAAACCAGTACAGCATTAAAGGTTATACAGAAAATAATTATCATGATGTGTCTTCTGGTCTGACTAAACTTCAGATCAGGTTAGTTATTGGTTGTGTTTTCATCACAGTATACGCTGGTATGCTTTATTTCCACCTCTTTATGTGAGGAAAAAACACACACAACCTTTTAAGGTGGGTGATGTCATGGTGCTTCCTCCTCCTCTAAACAATAACACCATCACGTCAGCTACCGCCACACACCACGGCTCAGTAAAGATATACTCCCACCTCATGAGAGGAAGCAAAACAACAAAGCCTTGTTATAATCCCTACAAGCTTTTGCACCAAACAGTCTATTTGTAAAGAAAATTGCATTTAACTACTAAGTGTTATGATAATATAGTATAAGTTGTTAGATTGTTGAAACACCAGCAACTTGTTGTTTAGTCAAAGGAATCTGTTCACAAATTTGACAATAATAGAAAGTTCAAGTAATGCAAATTTAGACGAGTGGACAGCCCTGCCTCTAATGCCAATTAAAGTACACAAAGGTTCATGTGTTTTTTAGATTATGAGCTATTGGCAGTCAGTAGCTACAAAAACTCAGCAGGTTGATGTGATATATGTGAGAAGTCTTCATAAGTCTTCATAATGACCCTGTTCAACGAGACTCTGCAGACAAATGTGATGTCTGGGGCTGCTGTTTCTAACAGTATGTGGCACTGGTAGCTGCATATAGAGAAGCTTTCATCATAATATCTGATCTTTGCCAGAGGGAAGACCAATATTGGTTTGAATGGCTTATTCCAGGTGTAAGGGGATGTGAGCAAGGAGGTTTTTGTACTGAGGAGCAGTGACATGTATCACTGTGTAAACTAGCTGCACAGAAGTACACTGCACTGCTGTTCAGGCTGAGTCTTTCAACTGTTAACGTGCAGGTTTGGTTACTGTTTGCGTTCCCTTCCAATTTCACATCCACTCCAGTCTCTGGTACCGCATTGGTTAAATAGACATATCCCAGAAACTGTAGTTGTGTTTTTGACTGTTTGTACCAGAGGATTTGGGTATACGTTGGAATGGTGTGACGACAGTTGATTTTGGCTGGTTTTCCTGGCATGCTGTAAATGTTTGCTGGAGTCTGGAAGACTTGGTCACTGAGAGAGGAACCTGTTGAATAGACATCAACCACAAACAGCTGAATACCAGCACTGTATACTACAAAACTACAAACACATGTTGCTAAAGCTGGGTTAAAATGATTTGATGACGTTACCTGAAACCAGAGTAGCTGTAAAATGAATAGCGAGGAGTAGGATGATCATGTTGTTTTTTTTGTTTGTAATTATTTGTTTGGTAATAATTTTGATATTGATTTGGAAGATATTGTCAGTGTATCTGTAGATACAGTGACCTCCTCTATGAGTAAACCCTCCTGTCAGTAAACCAACATAACACAGTAAAGTGGGCGGTGTCATAGCACATCCTCCTCCTCTTAAAGGCACACTTTGCTGATTTTCAACCAGGGTTGTGTCAGCGTGATGTAGGGAGGTTTGGTTAATTTTACTTTGATAAATTTGTAATCAACTGGTTCATTTTCAAGTTTTTTTAATAAGAAAATACAAAATGATGTGAATTACAAGAGGCCTTTTTTTGTAGTCTGGTGCTTCATTGACTCAGTGAGCTTCAGTGCCACATGTCAAAATGCTATCCATTTATAGGTGGTGAAATTTTAACATTTCATAATGTAAATTTCTTGCCTATTATTTCATTTTCTGTTGGCTTTGCTGACCGACAGTTGACCAGCTGCTTTACCATGTGGAAACATAGCGCCCATTTCCCACCTTTCAGTGTCCACTAGTTAGCTAATGTTAGCCTTGGCTGCTCTGCATTGCACACCGTGCCAGGTGGGAGCTAGCTAGCAGCGTTGCTTATTCACAATTACAGCTGGTTAACACTGTCCCTGCATTGGCCACCCTCTGGCCTCCCCCCAGGTAGACCTGGTGAGTAAGCACCTTCATTCTGAGCTGCAAAACCTTTTTAGCATTGTTAACTATATTAGCACCACCAGCTGTGTTGACACTGCTAACAGTGCTAACAGAGCTAACAGTGACAATGCTACTTGACACCTTTAATCACATGGTGGTGACACAGACCTGATTAACGTATCCCGTAAACATTATAATCATCATGCTAACTACCAGTAGATGCCACTGACTCAGTATAAAGATCTGAATAAATATATACCAGCTCTATGAAAGGAAGGAGTGCAGGTGCAACAGGCTGTGAGCTGCAGTACAGAGATAAAAGAATGTGTAAAGAGGAGGTTTTTGTACTGAGGAGCAGTGATATGTATCACTGTGTAACTTAGCAGCACAGAAGTACACTGCACTGCTGTTCAGGCTGAGTCCCTCTATTGTTAGTGTACAGTTTTGGTCTTTATCTGCACTCCCCTCCATCTTCACACCCAGTCCAGCCTCTGGATATCCATCTTTAAAATACACATATCCCAGGAGCTGTAGTTGTGTTTTTGACTGTTTGTACCAGAGGATTTGGTTATAGTTTGGAATGGTGTGACGACAGGTGATTTTGGCTGGTTGTCCTGGCATGCTGTAAATGTCAGCTGGAGTCTGGAAGACTTGGTCACTGAGAGAGGAACCTGTTGAATAGACATCGACCATAAACACAATGTATAAGAATGAGCACTGGTTAATTCAGCAATGTAATATAATAAGATGAAATTAAAATTCAGTTACAGCCAAAATAGCAGCACTGTCAACACTGGCTGTTTACAAAACTGCAAACAACTTGTATCAAAATGATTTGATGACATTACCTGAAACCAGAATAGTTGTAAAGTGAATGCCGAGGAATAGGATGATCATGTTGTTTTTCTCTGTTTGGTACTGATTTTAATGTTGATATGTAAGATATTCTCAGTGTATCAGTGGTTATACAACCTCCTTTATGAGTAAACCCTCCCGTCTGTAAACCAACATGACATCAGGAGGTGGGTGGTGTCATCTTTGCATCCTCCTCCTCTTAATATTACAACCACCATGTCAACTACCAGTAGATGCTACTGACTCAGTTTAAAGATCTGAATAAATATATACCAGCTCTATGTAAGGAAGGACTGCAGGTGCAACAGGCTGTGAGCTGCAGTACAGATATGAAACAAATGTGATGAGGAGGTTTTTGTACTGAGGAGCAGTGATATGTATCACTGTGTAACCAAGCAGCACAGAAGTACACTGCACTGCTGTTCAGGCTGAGTCCTTTAATTGTTAATGTGCAGTTTTGGTCTTTATTTGCACTCCCTTCAATCTTCACATCCAGTCCTGTCTGCTCTGGAAATTCAGCGTCTATCATCATGTATCCCAGGAGTTGTAGCTGTCTGTTCTTTGATTGCTTGTACCAAAGAATTTGATCGTAGCTCTGAATACTGTGTGAACAGATGATTTTGGCTGTTTGTCCGAGTTGGCTATAAGTGTTGGTTGGAGTCTGGTAGATGTTGTCGCCCGGAGAGGAACCTGTGGAAAAGCAAGTGCAAGACACAAGTTTAACTTTAAAAGGAACTGGGAAGAAAACTGTCATCTCTGTCATTACTTCAACCTATTAACAAAGACAAGGAAAAAGTCTTTTCAATACCTTACCTGAAACTAGTATAATATTCAAGATTATGCAGCAGATGATGATCATTTTGTGTTTTCTGGCTGGATTTAAAGTCAGTCTTGATTCTGGTACTGCTTTCATCGCTACATGCAGGTACAGATCATGATCTCCTCCCGCTCAGATTAATCCTCCTCTCAGAAAACCACAGTGGGTGGTGTCATAGTGCATCCTATCATCCTATCATATCAACAACCGCTACACACCCCTGGATCAGTATGAGGGTTCAAAGACACACTGCCACCTCATAAAAAGACCCAATAAATATCAAGAACAAAAAGGCCTGTCATTATAATTCTGCTATAGACTTATCATACGATATATGGATGTGACTTTGACCATTTCACTGACCTTGATATTGACTGCTGTGTTTATGTGCGTGTTTGTCTACAGAAGAATGTCACCAACATTTTAACCAACATATTAGAATTTGGAATTAACAGCACCTGTCCATTACGCTCCCCTTTTTTTCTTTCTACCCCTGTGTACTTGCGCAAGTCTAAAGAGAAATAAAACAGCACTTTAAAGACGACACAGCGTAGCTTACTGGTAGCCTGCAGCTGCACTTAAAGAGTAATAGGGTAACAGCTCCCATCAGGGTATGAAATTAACAAAATATTTTGCGGGCAATTTTGGCCCCCACGTTCTAAAAAATGGGGGCATTTTCGAAATGTTTGGGGGCCATCAAAAAATTGTAATTATGTTCTAACAATAAGCACATGAAAAGCTAGTGTCTTCACTCTTCAGTAGAAACCACTAAATGAAATAAATAATGGGTTACATAAAGTTATGGTTGCAAAATATCACTCAGATTTCCTATAATTCAACCAGTTTAAATGTGATGATTTAACCATTAATCTACTGAAAGCAGTACTAATGTTTCACCACATTACAGTTACTTTTACTGTTAAAAAGGCCAAATTACTATAAATTCCTTAGATGCAATCCTGGAAGTAAGTTAATTTAAAATTTAACATTCATTCTACCTTAGTTTTTCATTGTGTAGACACAGATCACCCAAGAAATGGTTAGTCTATACTTATGGTACAGCAAAGCCCCCTCCCCTTCTCTGTCAGATTACTCTCACGTAATCAGTGCAATCTCGTTGATTATGTCTGGAAAATGAGTTGTAGACGTGATGGTAAATTAATTTAATGAAAATAAAGTTATACTTTAATGTCAGATTGTAATGCTGTTAAAAATATAAATACATATAGTTGTTTCAAAAACTTGGGGGCAATTTTGGCCCCCGGAACATGGCTTTTGGGGGCATTCTTGGATAAATTGTGGGCCAAATGGCCCATGGCCCTTGCTAATTTCTGACACTGTCTCCGATAGTTGTTAGCTTGCCAGTCCCTAGCGACAAGCAAAAAAATCAGTTGTATTTTGTTTTACCCTCCAACAACTTCATCCTTTACACCTTAAATCCACCAGCAAACGCCTGGGTTCCAAGATGTCGACCCCCGGGAGCAGACTGCAGCACATTAGCCAGACTATAGAGATACCAAAGGTGTTCTTGGAGCTTTGCTAAGCTAGTCTATTAGTCACAAAGCACATCACTTGTGCTTGATTTGGTTCTGTTTTTGCCAGCCAAATTTTGTATTAACTCTCAAACTGAGGTAGTTATTTTAGATATAGTAAGAGATGTTATTTTTTTTCTATCTATCTGTCTGTCTATCTATTAGTGATGGGCGATAAAACGATAACATATCGTCTCGCGATAAACACTTACGCGCCGTCGATAGAAAAAAACGTTCGATAATATTACTGTATTCTGTTGGAAAAAAACAAGAGGAAAGCTACGCAAGTTACCCTCAGAGTCGGGCTGTGCAAGGTTGGTTGCATGAACACACTCACTTGCTCCCTGGTAACCTAGCAACGGTATCACCCAAACAGCTAACAACGTCAGGTTTGGTTGCGCTTACAAGCCGACTTTGGGCTTGTTTTTTTGTAAAGTCGCTTACACATATTGGTAGTCGCGGGTTGCAGTTTTTTGGGCTTGTTTCTAAAGTGGAGTTGCTTATTTGGGCTTAACGTCGCCTTTCTCTATATATATCCGTCTCATGTGTTATTTAAGTGCATGATAGTATGTCGGACTGCAGGATGTTTCCACAGCTTTGCTCCCTCCGCCCCTCTCCTTCTCCGTGACGGTCAGTCAATGAGACTTTTCACTTTTAAATTGCGCGATTAATGGAGGTTCTTTAACTATTTCGCTAACAAGTGGGCGAAATATGGAAAGAATACAATAAAGATTTGTAGAAAGAGAGAGGATTAAAAGATTCGACTTCAAAAGGGGAACGATTCAAAGGCAGTGTGCAGATTCAGATTCTGTGTGAAATATGTGCTCATCATTCAGATCTTGTCCAGCATACCAGCACTGTTACAGTGAAAGTAAAATGGCTTGATATATGCAACTTCTTTACTTTCATTTTCATTCATTCATTTATTCTTTCCACGTTTTTGGTCGGCTAGTTGGTTTGGTAGAGTTCAAGGGCAGTAAATATAATGTATTTGTAAAGTAATTTTGGCTGCTGGTCCCGGTTGCTTGTTTCTCTCCCAAGATCTGGCAACACTGAACACAACACAGCGTGGAGTGAGTAGCAAGAATGAGTGCGGATAGTGAGGAAATAGTTGAGTAGTAGTTTTTATACCATCTTGTGTATGTTCATTTATTTGAGTGTTTTCTAATGGTTGTGTTGACATTACATTTTCTTCTGTGTGCCTTGATGACTGTGATTGAAATCAGAAGAAAGCTACTTTAAATAGGTTATAAAAAAATTATTGATAATTATCGTTATCGATCATGAACCAGCTATATCATGATATACTTTTCAGCCATATCACCCACCCCTACTGTCTATCTATCTATTCATAGTGATATTCATATTTGTATTCATATTACAATTTCATTGTCTGAATATTCTTCAGAATTAGAAGTTCATTTCTCTTTGAAAGGGTGTACTTGGATTATTATGCCATTATATTATTCTTAAATTAGTGTCAAAAAGCGGTCTCAAAATGTCAGGAATATCCTTTTTCGTAATTATTTCTGGCACAATATATCGACCAACTTAAGAAGTTATCATGACAGGCCTAGGAACAAAGGATCAAATAACACAAGAAAATATACAGTATGTGAACTTGTTCTGTCAGCTTGAATTTTCTAATTGGTCTTAATTATCTGTGGGCAATGCAGTTTATTTAAATCCAAAAACTTTTGTTACAACAAGTAAGGGTTTGACGTAACATACTGCAACTTAGATATATGATTATGTTTCTTGTGCTATATAGATATTGACAGGAGTATTAGCCAAGTAGCAAAGAGTACTCCAGCACTTCCTTCTCTGAAATTGTCAGTGTACTTATTGTGTTTTTATTTCTGACAGTGACTCCAGTCGATTTTTGTCAAGCGCTCTGCTGTGGTTGTGTGGCTGTGCTGTGTGGAAGCACAGTAATAAGCAGCGCTGTCTTCTGACGTGAGATTAAAAATGGTGATTGATGCCATTTCACCTTTCTGTCCTTTCATTGTCACCTTCCCAGTGAATGAAGACTTTCCCTATCAGCACAAGATTTCTGTGTCGGGATTGTTTGTACAAGAAGATGGTTTTGTAGGATGATATGCCACTAATGCACTGGAAATTCACAGATCCTCCAATATTTTTCATTAGGGCAGGTGGATTCTGGTATAACACAGCCAGACTGAGGTCTGTAAGAGGACAGAAAAACAGATGAGGGTCAAGATTCAGACAACAAAACACAAGCATTTTACACAATTGTAATGACACTTACCAGTGTAATAAAACAATGTGATGAAGTAGAGGGCACAAAAACAGACCATGTTGACTTCACCTAAAGCACACAATATGTGAAATTTTCTTAACCCATGTATCTGCCATACATAATCCCAGTAGAAGAATGGGTCATATTTTTTTGGCGGTGTGAAGGAAGTGTGTAAGTCCCTCCCTTTAGAGACGCACTCAGCTGCTCATCACATCCACGTTTTTTTTGCATAAACTAGAGCTTTGATTCTCTGGTCGATCCTGATTGGGCCCGATCAGACCTTACAGTCTGAGTAATGTCATGAATAATACTGTTTTACCATTAACCCATTCTAACTAATGAAAATGTTCAGTTTTGTAATAAGATTTAAACTAATATTAGGGCGTCAGCTACTGCTCGCATAGGCTACTGTACACAAACTCCAGTGCATTTCAAGGGAGATGCATGAAACTGGAAGTCCTTGTGTGTAAAAGCCCCATATAAAATTATAAAGTGTACAGAGTACAACTTGTGTGGACAAAAAAAGTTAAATTTTACGTTGTTGTTTTGTTTTTCAGATACAGTTCGCCAAAAAGTAATGATCACCGATCAGAGGATGTGTGGAGAAACACTGCACCCTAATGGATGAAACAGGAATCTATGTGTCTCATGGTAAACCAGCTGTCTGTCAATCACTAACAGTGTGGTTGGTGGTCATGTGGTTATTTGTGTTATTGCCTAACCGGCTGCATCAGAGAGGGTTTTTGTTAAAGACAGAGGCTTTGTGCAGCACTGTGCACTGCTGGCAGCACAGAAATACACTGCGCCGTCCTCTGATCGACTCAGCTTTGGAATATGAAGGTGTGCCAGACTTCCCCCAATACCACTCACATTACAAGTGTCTTTGAATTGAGCTTCAACAGCTGGAGAAGAGAATCTTACATAGCCAACCAGGACCATATCATTTTTCCCAGCAGACTGTTTATACCACTGGATCATATCAAAATTGGAATTTGAGTGGCTGCAGTTCATCAGGGCTTCTTCTCCAGGATGCTTGATCAGAGCAGTGGGAGTCTGATAAACAGTGTTCTTTGAGAGCTCTGCAAGAGACATTTAGAACAAACAGCTTTAATGATGAAAATTAACTCCACTGAAAATACTTAGGTCCAGTTTTTTAAATGTAACATTACCTGTTAAACAGAACGGGAGCGCCGCTAAATGTAAGAGGAGTCTAATCATGATCATGATCCGCAGATGAAAACAATGATGATGACTCACTAGAGCTGCCTCAATGTAAAGGAGGAGGAGGAGGGGTCAACATTATGAGACGTCACACGTCCTCATCAGTGGATTTGTACAGTATGTGTTGGTTCATACAGGTATCAGTGGGAGTTTCCTGCCACTTGCTGCAGTTAGATGCAGCTGTGTTCCTCTTCAGGGTGAATTTATGTGGCTGATTATCAGAGAGGGTTTTTGTAGGAGAAAGAGTGAAACTGAGTCACTGTGTCTACTAGCTGCACAGTAATACACGCCGCTGTCTTCTTGCTGTCTGAGTTTCACTACTTCAAGTTGAGATTTCACTGAGCCATCTCCAGTCACTTTGAAGTTCTGGTTGAATTGATCCTCCAGGGTTGGATTAATATATTGAATAAATCCAATGAGCTTAAGATCAGAGCTGCCCTTCGGCTGCTGGTACCACAAGATTACATTGTATGTACTGACTGAATGGTTGCAGCTGATTGTTGCTGAAACATCAGGACTTTCTAATATTGATGATGGACTCTGATGGACTTCATTACTCAGTGAACGACCTACAATCAAAGAGAAAACATTAAAGATCAGAAATGATTACAAAAACTGTTACTTTTAGCCAACAGTTTGAATTGAAACCTACAGGAGAGCCAGAGGAGCAGCAGAGTGGTCCTGCTGATGCTTCTGATCATGATGTCTTTCTCTCCCTCTGTCTCTGCCTTCACTGACAGACTGAACAGACGTTATGGGATCAGCTAAGAGGGGAGGAGACAGAGAGTTTGATCCATTTAAGGCAACTTTCTTGTGGTTTTTGGTATTATAAGTTGATCAACATAGAATTTACTGGTACCCACTTCTGAACTGTGAGGACTTATCTCAAGCAGCTCATTGTGGTTTGATCATGTCAGGCAGATTGTCACTCTCAGTCATGTATCTCTGGTTTTTGTACAACTTGACAGTTGTCTGCATCACAGTGTGTGACGGCACAGAAATACACTCCGTTGTCACCTGGT
>NW_026080193.1:0-1615 GCF_006386435.1 Epinephelus moara | reverse complement strand
ATTTGAATCCCTTTTGTTTGAGACCATGCTGCAACCCAGGTGCGTGTGTTTGCTGATTCTGTGAGTTTATCTTCTCTATCTCCTTTAACTTTAGCTTATATTGGAGTTATGCTACGTAGCATGTGAAATAGGGTATGGCAAATGTGCTAAGAAAGTTAGTATCGGCACGGTCAGTACTTCAAGCGTACATAAACAGAGTCTGGGTTTGTTGAAGGTGGCAGTGCTGTTTGGGCTAAGAAAGCCATGTGGTAATAGGTAAGGTAAAGGAGGTTTTTAAGGAGCTCATCTTGGGGAGGTAGACTGTACAGCCTAACCCAGTAGGGGAGTGTTATAGCCTTAATTAGGCTACTCTCCCTGGGTCTACCTCGTCTGTGGTAGTATAGGTAAGGTAGAAATTGTTGTGAGGGCTTGTCTTGAGTAGGTAGACTGTACAGCCTAACCCGGCGGGGGAGTGTTATAGCCTAGCAAGGCTTCCCTCCCTGGGTCTACCTCCTCTGTGGTAGTATAGGTAAGGTAAAGGAGGTTGTTGGGTTGGTGCGAGGAGCAGTGAGAGCTGGCATTAGGGGAGTGTCTCTGGGACGCCAGAGATCACTGTCTAGCCTCCTGGAGACTTTTTGTCAACTAGACAAAACACTGGTGAAAGGAGGTTCCCACCTAATGACCCCAAAGACGTGTTAGTTATCACTGCTCACTGGTCTGTACAGTTAAGCCCTGCCATAATAGATTATCATAGGGCTTATTAGGTTATTCACTGAGAGCTGATCCTTTCTTTAGCCTCTTGCACTCCACCCCCATTTTGTAGCAAAAACGCCTAAAATGACATACCCAAATTAAAATGACTGTAGCCTCTGAACCGCTCTGACTACATGCATGCATGAGGTCTTGCCATAAAGAAAACTCCCTGAAGTTTCTTGTGAAAGACTCAGAAACACTCTAGGTGATACAGAGACAGAGTAATGGGCCTCTGAAGTCAGTAGAAAGTTGAAGATTTTGCCTAAAATAAAATAAAAAATGTTTTTCAGGATGAATAACTGTCTGTGGCTTCATCTGAGCAGGTAAATGACAGTGAACATTTGTGTCAAATTTGAAGAAGACTGCTCAAAGTATCACCATTCTACAGTGTTTTTTCCATGAAAAGATCCACGAGGAGCTCCAAATGAGAGAGCGCTCACTCCGCTTCAAAACAGTACTATCAGTGATCAAACAACACTCAGCCAGCTTCAGACATTGTACCTTATTGAAATCAGGTGTGATTATGATAGCTGATGTTGTTTATGACACAGAAAGACCATAAAATATCAGCAAATAAAGCCATATGAAACGTAAAAGTTATGATCCCACTTTCTAGGCGGTATATCTTAGCCAAAAATAGTGGTAGGAGTGAGACTCTTTTAAAACCAGCTACGTGCCTGCTAACAGCTCCGCATGAGATCGCGAGTAATCCTTTAACTTTTCCTGTCGAAAAGTTGTGGCTTGTCACCACTCATCGCAATTTTGGACTTTGTGTGTTTAGGCTGCTCTGTTGCGAAATCCATTAGAGATAAAAGAAAAACGATGACAGATTCAGGAAGCCGAGAGCTTTCTGAATCCGGTGATACCAAACATCACATGGTTT
>NW_026080192.1:0-1145 GCF_006386435.1 Epinephelus moara | reverse complement strand
TGTCACCTTGACTCTTGTTCTGAGGTCTGGGCACCTGCTGCTACAGGTGAGCTCAGAAAGCTGCAGATTGCCCAAAATAAGGCTGCACGGTTGGTGTTGGGTTGCTCATCCAGATCAAACATTAGCCTCATGCATGATTCCCTCTCATGGCTGATGGTAGAAAACAGGTTAGCAGTAAACACAGCTGGATTGTTTCAGTCAGCCTTGATCAGTAGAACACCTGATTTTATATCTGAACAAACTGTTTTCTAAACACTGAGCACGATCACAGCACTAGAGGGTCCAGCAACGGTCAGCTGGTGCTGCCTCGCCCAAGAACAAATGCTTTATCACGACCTTTTATTTATAGAGCAATAACTCTGCTTTATCACGACCTTTTATTTATAGAGCAATAACTCTCTGCAATAATCTGCCTCATCATCTCTGTTGTACAGAAAGTAAACAGGTATTTAAAAAGAAAGTTTAATCTCATTTAAGACTGTAAAGCTAATGGGGATCATACTAAGCTAAACTAAACTAAACTAAACTAAATTAAACTAAATTAAACTACACATGTCACAGATGAGACCACTGGGACAGTTTGTCATTTATTCACTGATACACTGTGTTTATATTTTCTCTTTGTCCTGTTGGGTTGGTTACTCTCCGCCGCCGTCCATCACCACCTGTCAGCCCAGGTTCTGCAGCGCGATAACTCAGCGTCTGAGACGACAGTGACCATCTGTGAATGAAACCATGTGATGGTCAGTTTTAGCTCAGAGTACCAGAAGAGGAACATCAGAGAGTTCAGTCAACACAGAGCTGAAGTCCAGACGCACTGAGACCACAACAAACTGCTGACATGTTTGGAACTCTAAAATCAGTCGCATGTTGCAGCAACTTGTTTCCAGATAAACATGGAATCAAGTCAACGTCTTTATTTATTTTGTGAATATGAAACTCTTCTCACCAAATTCAGACAATAAATAAAACAGTGAAGCTTGAACAGACGTCATGACGAGCTGTGAACACTTGTCACTTTGTGTCCCTGTCTCAAAGTATGAATCAAAGACTTAAAACCTGTCAGAATATTCAAACCTCTTTAAACACCCATTAGCATCCTGAGCTAGTTAGCTCTAAGCAGCTTAGCATCACACGTCACAAGA
>NW_026080191.1:0-1383 GCF_006386435.1 Epinephelus moara | reverse complement strand
TGCAGAACAAGTATTCCAGCCTTGACTGGTGGCTCTCTTTTCCCTACTGTGTACAGCACCACTGTAGCTATAGGACTCTATTACTCAGATTAATTGAACACAACAGGGAGGGTGATTGTCTAAACCCCAAGACATATGATGCAGCTCTTGTACTGAACATGCAACCAGTTGCAGATAACAGACAACCTTTTTTCAATCTTTTACAACACACTGAAAATTCTGAACTATTCTGCCAGACTATGTAAAGTCCTGCTTGCATCTAAAACCACACATTCAAAATGAACTATAAAAATGTAAAATGACGTGGTTCAGAAGGAGGCCACAAAATACAGTGAACATGACTTGGGAAATGAAAACAGATTTCTGATTTTCCACTTCAGTGATTATATCTCTAACCTATTTTTTGGGCTTTATTATGATAGTA
The DNA here is from genome assembly GCF_006386435.1 of Epinephelus moara. Taxonomy (NCBI): domain Eukaryota; kingdom Metazoa; phylum Chordata; class Actinopteri; order Perciformes; family Serranidae; genus Epinephelus; species Epinephelus moara. Next base: position 959 of record NW_026080191.1, on the reverse strand, counting down.
ACAGAGAAAGACAGAAAAGGCAGGGAGGAAAGAGGGAACAACTCTAACCTATGATTGGGACTCAGCCTTCATTTTGCCTTCAAATGCCTGAAACCCATTAACTGACTAACTGTTAATGAAAAAGAAAAAAATAACAAAAAAAACAAAACACAAAAATGACATGAAGTACAAGAGGCTTTTCCTTTTAGTCCAGTGCTCCAATGACTCTGTGTGAGCTTTAGCACTGCATTTGAAAGCACTACCCATTTACAGGTGCAGCTGTGCGGAACCTTTCGTTTTCGTTGATTATAGTGCCCCTTTGGTCGAAGCGGTATGACACCCACAACCTGGTGTCGTAAAATTCCGACTGCAGCCGACAATTACCGCATGCATTTGTTTTGGAGAGCGAGAGGATTAACTAACGTCAGGTCAGTCCAAGTAATTAGTGGAAACAGCAAAATTACTCAGTAAATTCTCCTGTCGTGTTTCTGTTCTGATCTAATCTAAGCTGTTGTGTATTTTGAGCTACTAAGGCTAACGTAGTAGTGTGAGCCTCAAGTTATTATGGGTAATGTAGTAACCGTTGTTGTGCTACTGGAAACAATGAGAAGCAGCCGTGTACGTTCGGTGTAAGGAGGAATAAACAGTTAACAAGTCATCTGCTGAGTCCGCATTATTATTTGAAAAGAATACTCCGATGATTTGGGAGTTATGCCCTTTCTCTATCATTTTCATATTGAGACAGCGGTTAGCAGTACATCTGCGCGGAGGGATACACCGGTGAGCAACTGCTGCAGCTGGCTCTGGGACAGGTACGCTAGGTCACTCAGTAAAAGCAAACAAAGGGACGACACGGATGATTACACTCACCCGACTGAAAGCTGTCCATCAGCTCCTGCAGGCCTGGGGCCTTTTTTTCCAGTTCATCTTAGGAACATGAAAAAAAGTTTCAATCACGGCAGGATTAGTGATTGCTGCAA
>NW_026080190.1:0-1660 GCF_006386435.1 Epinephelus moara | reverse complement strand
CTTACTCATCCAGGTAATGACTTGTAAATTCACTTCATCCAACACAGAGTCCTCCGCCCTTCCCTTCACTGTTAGTCCATGGCTACCTCCTTCTAGGCAGAAAACCTCAACTTGAGCTTTCATTTCTTTTACCGTCCCTTCAAAAAGGTCCTGAGCAAAGACAGAAAGCAGAAAGTAAAATCAGAAAATAAACCCATGCACTGCACCCAGTGCACATGCACATATGTCAATATATTATGAAAATGCTATAACTGTATGCATGAAATGGCAGTCAGGCCAGCATAAAGAGCCCAAACATCCTCACCCTGTCACACATGTTGTCCTCAGTGCCTGACACAAACAGCACAGGCATGTGTTCAGGTAGCCCCCTGAGATCTTCGCTCCTTTGCAGATGGGCGTGTGTCTGACCCGGAGGGTGCAGTGGGAAAGACAGGCAGATGACACCCTGCACTGCATCCTCTGATTCATCACTCAGCTGCCTGGCTAAGGCTGCAGCAGCACGACATCCCATTGACCTGCCTGTGGACGTGTCACAGAGATTTCGATACAAGATGTCAGGCTCAGTGAGTGCTGCAGTTGTTGTGTTGGCTTTTTTGATAATGTACAATGTTGACTGTTGTTGCATTGTTCCTTCAACTTCCCGAAACTAAGAAATGTGATAACACACTTATTTATCTATTTCATGTGATACACAATGAGCCGTCTATTGCTGCTTACCTCCAACAAATATGTGCTTTATGGTAAACTTCTGTAGAGACTTCAAGTAGTCCTAGGTGAAAAACACAAGTGTGTGCAGCATTTTACTGACTGTGAATCTGTTACAGCAGCACAAAGATACTCATGTAAGAATAAAATAGTGACAGCTATTTCTTGAACGAATGAAAATACTTACCCACACAGCACGGTAAGCTTTCACTCTATAACCCAAGTTTAAACCTTTGCATGTGAAACGGAGACAAAGGAAGCCACATGAAGCTAAGGCATTTGCCAGAGAAACCAGATGTCTGAAGTTCATGTCTCCACCAGCCCCATGAGTGAGAATGACAGCCTTGTGAACATCTGTTACTGAAGCAGGAAAAGACAAGGCAGCCTCTAGATACTTAGTCCCAAATGGCACCTTCACTGTGTCCTGTAAGTCAGTGAGCAGTCAGTGAGCACTCTTTCAAGTTTAACCATTCACATCATGCAGGGTTTAAACAGTGGGGGAAATAAGTAGGGCTGCTGTCAAACTGCGCCTTCTCAGGGCAACGAAAAAGTTAATCTTGGGTGCATCGGTATTATGGACAACCAATACAGGACAGCAGAGGAGATACTCGCACACCAATACAACTGGGCTGGAAAGCCACAGAAAAGGTTCACAGGCTGAGACCAAATCAAAAAATAAAAGTCCATTTATTGAGAACATCTCTGCACAAAAACAAGGGTGCTCAAAGTGCTAAAAAAAATAAAAATAAAAAGTGATTAAAAACAGCAGCAACATTTCAGTCCTTGACGTTCATCAGTGCCTCACAGAGCAGATACAGACACAGACAGATAACAAATCTCACCTGGTAATACTTGGTGGGGAAGCCTTTGTTTACAATGCCAGCTTCAAGACACTTCCTGTAGGAACAATATAAAGTCCCACAGTTGGGATTTCTGCCCATTCTTCCACACAGAC
>NW_026080189.1:0-1154 GCF_006386435.1 Epinephelus moara | reverse complement strand
CGGGGATTAATAAAGTATATAAAATAAAAAAAAAAAAATCATCATAATAACGGTAACTGGTAATATGCAATGTATTACATTTTCAAAGTAACTTACCCAACACTGTATATCATATTATATTTTCAATATAATTACTTATATAATTAATATAAAATGCAGTATAATACATATTAAGTATGATTCCTTATCTCTGGAACTACTTGAAACACACCTTGTTAAGTTTTAAGTCTCACCAAGGTCAACTCAGCACTTATCTGCAGTGTCCTCTCTCACACAGTGGTCCTGCAGCATCACTGCTCCTCCACCACCCAGTGCTCCTACAGCAGGTTACAAATATACAAGATTACATATCTAATACTGTGATAGAATATATGTTTTAACAAATCTGAAAGAAAAAAAACATTTATTCTACATAAACTGGATTTAGTTGCTGGCTGGCCAAGAAACAGACAAAAAGACAAATCCTATATCCCAGAATACTTGAAATCCTAAATCCTAGAATACTTCAAAGATTCTAAACCTAATAACTCCTTGTTTGAAACATACATTTAGCCTACTTGTGAGTTTTTTGTTAAAGAAACTGTTTAGTTCAGCTGCTTGAAAACTTCAACTGCAAGTTACTGCTAACATTAGCTTAGCTAGTTTGTTGATAAGGCACCAGCCTTCAAGGCTGATCATAGAGATTAGTGCCTTGCAGGCTAGTCTCTACAATCAGCCTTGAAGGCAGCTAACTGAATAATGAAAATTATAGAATATGAATCATCTAACCAGCCTGCAAGGCACTAACATCTACAATCAGCCTTGAAGGCTGGTGGCTTAGCAACAAACAAACTAGCTAAGTTAACGTTAGCCGTAACTTGCAGTTGAAGTTTTCAAGCAGCTGAACTTAACAGTTTCTTTAACAAAATACTCACAAGTAGGCAAAATGTATTCCAAAGTAAATGCCCCGTGCACAGCACTCTCAGTCCTTGGTGCAGGTGATGGCAGGAGACATCAAGTAGATCAGAAAAGTCGATTCACCGCACACAAGGAGGCTGAATTGCTTCTTATCTTCTTAAATCTTCCAAACAGTCTTCAAAACAACGCGTTTCGCCCATGGCTTTATCAGGTTTGTTACATTGTCCATTGCACAGGTGATTTTAAATAGGCTGCAG
>NW_026080188.1:0-1228 GCF_006386435.1 Epinephelus moara | reverse complement strand
TCTCTGCTCTCAACAGACTCAAGGCAACGTGGGTTTTTGACCATGTATCAGCTTATACACTGCAGCAGTTCATCATCTTGAGGATTATTCGGCCGTTGAAAGTCCATCTCAAAGAGTGTGACTTTGTGCTGTTTTTATGGTTCTTCTCTTCATCAAAAACTCTTATTTCTTTATAGTCTCACATCACGTCTTCATTAACAGGTCTATAGCACCCCCTGCTGGCACATTGGATCAACACTGAACTCAATATCATCTGACACAATTAAACTGTTTGAGTTTCTTCATTCCTTTCATAGTCATGTATGTCTCTGATTCAGGTGTTGTACGATAATGTGATGTTAACCTGTCTGACCTCAGTGTATTTCGGGCTGCTCAGTGTTTCAGCTCATCACCCCAACTGATCTTTCTCATCACGTTCCATGGCAATGTGACCAGAGGCTGAGCACTGGGACCGTTTCAGTCATTTTTACCAATTTGCCTTGAAGGGAGAGTAGACACAATGTTTCAAATTAGTAACACATATGTGACACTCTTAGAAAAAAAAAAGAAGCTAAAACCCAAATATTTTCCAACAATGGCTGTGTAAGTTGAGGACTTAGTCAGGGGGAGGGTTGCTGTCTGCCAGCCCAGGGGGAAATTTTAGGGGAAGACCCACTCAGGCCAATGCAAAAAGAAAGGTTACACACACAAAGAGAGACAAGCCAGACTAAAAGTAAAGTGCAACATGAAAACACAACAACACTCAACTGTACAATTGGAGTGGATGCTTAGGGAGCTAGGCCACAGCTTGGACAGGCCCCAGTCCTCCCTTCCTTGGTCAGGGTTCAGCCTAAAAGCAAAGACAAAAACACATTAAAATGGGCAGGTCGGAAATTGCACTGTTTTGCTGTTAATTTATTTGTAATAATAAGTGCTTAGACTACAGTTCACATGAGCTGGTTTAGTGCCATGTGAAGTGGCAACAGCTTACTCTGAGGAGGGGCCGCACAAAGTCCACTTTGGGCCCCCAAAAGTCTAGGGCCGGCCCTTGAGTTTAGTATTGCAGGAAACAGACTCATTCAACTTCACGATGAGACTCTCATATCATATGGTTAATATAAAGCTGAAGCCAGTTAGCTTAGCTTAGCATACAGACTGGAAGCAGGGGAAAAGGGTGCCTGTCCTTTGACAAGAAGATCAGCCAATCAGCTCCTTCAAAACTCACGAGCCTATTTGATTTCTGGTTTAT
>NW_026080187.1:0-1280 GCF_006386435.1 Epinephelus moara | reverse complement strand
AGTGAATGAGAGAATGAGTGAATGAGGGAATGAGTCAGCGTTCAGGAAAATAAATTCAACAGGTCAGAGACAAGAGGAAAGTTTATTTGTCTCTAAGAGACAAACTGTGTCCCATCATCTGTCCGTCTTTACATATTGTCTCTCAGGCTGAGCGATGATGAACATTATCATCTCTGAGCTTACTGAGGACACTGAGACACACTGAGGACACTGAGACACACTGAGGACACTGAGACACACCGAGAACACAGAGGTACACTGAGGACACTGAGACACACTGAGGACACTGAGACACACTGAGGACACAGGGACACACTGACGACACTGAGACACACTGAGAACACTGAGGACACAGAGACACACTGAGAACACAGAGATACACTGAGGACACTGAGACACACTGAGGACACTGAGACACACTGAGGACACAGGGACACACTGAGGACACGGAGAAACACTGAGAACACAGGGACACATTGAGGACACAGAGACACACTGAGGACACTGAGACACACTGAGGACACTGAGACACACTGAGAACACTGAGGACACAGAGACACACTGAGAACACAGAGACACACTGAGGACACTGAGACACACTGAGGACACTGAGACACACTGAGAACACTGAGGACACAGAGACACACTGAGAACACAGAGACACACGGAGGACACTGAGACACACTGAGGACACTGAGACACACTGAGGACAGTGAGACACACTGAGAACACTGAGGACACAGAGACACACTGAGAACACAGGGACACACTGAGGACACTGAGACACATTGAGGACACTGAGACAAACTGAGGACACAGACACACTGAGAACACAGGGACACACTGAGAACACAGGGACACATTGAGGACACTGAGACACACTGAGGACACTGAGACACACTGAGAACACAGAGGCACACTGAGGACACTGAGACACACTGAGGACACAAGGACACACAGAGGACACTGAGACACACTGAGTACACAGGGACACACTGAGGACACTGAGACACACTGAAGACACAGAGACACACTGAGGACACAGAGACACACCGAGGACACAGGGACACACTGAGGACACTGAGACACACTGAGGACACAGAGACACACTGAGAACACAGGGATACATTGAGGACACTGAGACACACTGAGGACACTGAGACACACTGAGGACACTGAGACACACTGAGGACACAGGGACACACTGAGGACACGGAGACACACTGAGGACACTGAGGACACTGATGACACTGAGACACACTGAGGACACTGAGACACAC
>NW_026080186.1:0-1514 GCF_006386435.1 Epinephelus moara | reverse complement strand
TACACTGAATCAAGGCTGTGTAAAATGGAGGAGGTTGCATGCCTATACAATATGTTACCTTAATCAATCACAGATAGAAAAGTAGCTTCCACAAGTTTTTTTCTCAGCACTAAAAGTAAAACAAGATTTATTTCTAAAATAAAAAAAACAATCTTCACTTTAAGCTTCCTAACTAGAGCAGCAGTATGTACATTAAATAAAAGCTTATCATCTCTCCATATATCCAAGTATGAGAACAGTCTTTCAATGGATTTACCATCAGAAGACAAGATGCTAAAATCATCAAGAGGCTGTGAGCGAGCTATTGAGAAGACCATGAACTTTGTTTTCTAAACATTTAAAATCAATGTTAAACTCAGCAGAGCAGTTTGTAATGACTGACAGTCAGTCTGAAGCTTCTGTCCCACCTGCACTATGGAGGAAGCATGTGTGTACATGACAGTGTCATCTGCATATAACTGTATTTTTGCTGAAATGTCTTTACCCAAATATTAAAAAAAAAAAAGAGAGAGAACAAAAGAGGCCCCAAGATGGAACCCTGGGGGACACCTTTAGTTATCTGAAGAAATTCATATTTATGTCCTTCTTGATAAAAACACTATGTATATACACGAGTATGACCTGTGAAATAATTTTGGAACCAGTGTACAGCCTGAGGACAGACACCAGTATTCCTTAGCTTGTTCAGGAGCAGTCTGTGGTCCACTGAATCAAATGCCTTCAAAAGATCCACGAACAAGCAGCACAATGCTGTTTTCTGTCCAAGGCACCAAAAATATCATTTGTCACAGCCATGGCAGCAGTAATGGTGCTGTGTTCAGTTCTAAAACCAGACTGGAAATCATTTAATATATTCATGTCAAATAAAAAATGTTTCAACTGTAAATTTACCTGAGATTCAAGGATCACAGCCAAAACTTAAAGTTTGGAAATCGGACAGTAATTGTTCAGCTCTGAGGGGTCTCCACCTTTAAGTTAAGGGAGAACATAGGCAGCTTTCCAAATTTTAGGTATGGTGTTGGAGAGAAGATGCAAATCAAAAATATGAGAGATGGGCTCGGCAATAATATCTGCCTCCACCTTTAAGAGACAAGGATCCAGACTGTTTGGACCTGCAGATTTTCTGTGGTCAATGTCTCCCAGAGCTTTACAAACTTGTAAAACTGAAATAGGTTTAGACTCAGACAGATCTAGATTTCCATCAGCTGCAGTATTGGCAGAACTTGGGACAGATGTATTTACATTTCAGCTATCAAACACACCCGACCCAGCCTGAATAAAATATCTATTAAAGTGACTGCTCATGGCATCCTTGTCTTTTCTTTCATCTGAGCCAACCAGAATTTGTCCTTGGAGGCTTGAGGAAATATATGTACCAAATAAAGGTTGAATTGATTTTCAGAATTTTGAGGAGTTATTCAGGTTCTCTGTAACTGACTTCAGATAAAACTCTGATCTGGACTTTCTACTCATGAAAGGCACACTTGTTCCTTAGGGCTCTACATGTAGTCCAG
>NW_026080185.1:0-2097 GCF_006386435.1 Epinephelus moara | reverse complement strand
TAAACACACCAAAAACAATAGGGTCCTCGCCCTTCAGCTGAGGTCCCTAATAAACGCAGCAAAAACAAGAGGGACTTCGTCCTTCAACCGAGGTCCCTAATAATAAACGTACCAGAAACAAGAGGGACTAAAAAACAATCTGACTGAAACAATTTTGTCTACTTACAAAACTAGAGTTTTTGTGTCAAGTGAACGTAAAGCTTTGATGTCACTTTGACAATTCGGGGCATTTGTGTGGACTTTACATAAAAATTTTGTGTCATGGATAGATTGGGGTTTACAAGACTAACGTTAGCTTAATTGCCTTGTTAACTCATTAGTAAAACACACTTCACTTAAACTATAAAGAAACAAACAAAAAAAACCTCACCCAAACTACTTAGTCTTAGTTCTTAGTCTTCTAGTTAGTTAGTCCATGGTTCCAACAATCCCCAACTCTCTTTTGGTCAAAATAAACCCTTAATTCAAAGAGTTGGATGTGAAAATATGCTTATCTGCATGCTGATCATCCCTGCGGTCTCTGCCTTTCTGCTGTCCACTGAGCAGCGGTTCTCAGTTATTCTCCAGAAGTAGCTACAGTTCAGTTTACATGTTTCAATGAACGTGTGATAAATGGAAAGACAAGAAATGCAAAACAAGGGACAGAACAATACAGGTATGAAACAAAACACAGAACAGGATACAAAATGAAAAACAGATGACAGAGCAACATGAATAACACAAGTACGGATCAGTTTTGTCACATATAACAGCAGGTTTATGAGGGGTGAAACGTATCAGCAAACACGCACACACTGCATTCACTACGTACTTGATATGTGTACATTACATGTGCAACCATCACCGTATATTTGCTTCGCGTCCACTGCGCGTGCATTCACCGTGTACTTCCTTCGCGTCCACTGCGCGTGCATTTACCGTGTATTTGTTACACATGCAATGCGTGTGCAATGCCTGCACAGCCTAGACGTGTGGTTATTAGATGTGCGTGAGCAGACACGTCATGTGATCGCAGGGGTCAAAAGTGTCAGCTCAAAGCAACAACGCGTCGTGTGACGTACGTGTGACACGTATATATATATAGGCTATATATATACTGTATATGCACATATATATATATATATATATATATATTACACTGTATTCTGATTGGTCAGTCGCGGCATTCAGAGGTCTGATATTACTGTGTAATGACCATTGCTATGTAGCCCAGCGTTGCGAGGGACGCTGCCCTGACAAGGAGATTCAGCTGTTGCCGCCAGTTGTTTTTTTTCTCTCCTCCCGATTTAATTTATAAATCAATAAAAATCATATAATTAATCAATATTCCGTCTCAAATTATTTATTTAACTGATAATTAGCCGTGTAATAAGCAGGATAATGTATAATGAGCCGGTGAATACTGGGAAAAGAACTCCCTTCAGGGGAATAGAACCCCTCCGCTATTCCCCTGTCGGGAGTAATTTTCAATCAATCAATCAATCAATCAATTTTATTTATAAAGCCCAATATCACAAATCACAATTTGCCTCACAGGGCATTACAGCATACAACATCCCTCTGTCCTTTGGACCCTCACAGTGGATAAGGAAAAACTCCCCCCAAAAAACCCTTTAACGGGGGAAAAAAACGGTAGAAACCTCAGGAAGAGCAACTGAGGAGGGATCCCTCTTCCAGGACGGACAGACGTGCAATAGATGTCGTACAGAACAGATCAGCATAATATATTAACAGTAATCCGTATGACACAATGAGACAGAAAGAGAGACAGAGAGAGAGGGAGAGAGAGGGAGACGCAGGACAGACGGTAATGACAGTAGCTTACAACATTAATGAAAGTAATAATATTATAGTTATAGTTCTGGCTACTGTGGTACAATATGTTGAAAGTATATATTAATATCTGGCAGTATACATGTGTGACAATAATCATATGTGTATAATAACAGTATAAGTATGACTAATGACTAATGATGGCAGCAGCAGCAGGAGGCATCTGGCAGGACCACGGCAGCAGCACAATCACACATGTCATGCTATCCAGGCACCGCTGCGATATGAGAAAATCTGAGAGACAGTGGAGCACAAAGGCTCCGG